>NC_069500.1:870158877-870411377 GCF_027579735.1 Bombina bombina
GTGGTCGGAACACGGACAAGGTTTTTACTCAAATCTGTTTGTGGTTCCCAAGAAAGAAGGAACCTTCAGACCAATCTTGGATTTAAAGATCCTAAACAAATTCCTAAGAGTTCCATCGTTCAAAATGGAAACTATTCGGACAATCTTACCCATGATCCAAAAGGGTCAGTACATGACCACAGTGGATTTAAAGGATGCCTACCTTCATATACCGATTCACAAAGATCATTACCGGTATCTAAGGTTTGCCTTCCTAGACAGGCATTACCAGTTTGTAGCTCTTCCATTCGGGTTGGCTACGGCTCCAAGAATCTTCACAAAGGTTCTGGGCTCTCTTCTGGCGGTGCTAAGGCCGCGAGGAATTTCGGTGGCTCCGTACCTAGACGACATTCTGATACAAGCGTCAAGATTTCAAACTGCCAAGTCTCATATAGAGTTAGTACTGGCATTTCTAAGGTCGCATGGGTGGAAGGTGAACGTAGAGAAGAGTTCTCTCTTACCACTCACAAGGGTTCCCTTCTTGGGGACTCTTATAGACTCTGTAGAAATGAAGATTTACCTGACAGAAGACAGGTTAACAAAGCTTCAAAATGCTTGCCGTGTCCTTCATTCCATTCAATACCCGTCAGTGGCTCAATGCATGGAGGTAATCGGCTTAATGGTAGCGGCAATGGACATAGTACCCTTTGCACGCCTACATCTCAGACCGCTGCAATTGTGCATGCTAAGTCAGTGGAATGGGGATTACTCAGATTTGTCCCCTACTCTGAATCTGGATCAAGAGACCAGAAATTCTCTTCTATGGTGGCTTTCTCGGCCACATCTGTCCAGGGGGATGCCATTCAGCAGACCAGATTAGACAATTGTAACAACAGACGCCAGCCTACTAGGTTGGGGCGCTGTCTGGAATTCCCTGAAGGCTCAGGGATCATGGAATCAGGAGGAAAGTCTCCTTCCAATAAACATTCTGGAATTGAGAGCAGTTCTCAATGCCCTTCTGGCTTGGCCTCAGTTAACAACTCGGGGGTTCATCAGGTTTCAGTCGGACAACATCACGACTGTAGCTTACATCAACCATCAAGGAGGGACAAGAAGCTCCCTAGCGATGATGGAAGTATCAAAGATAATTCGCTGGGCAGAGTCTCACTCTTGCCACCTGTCAGCGATCCACATTCCTGGAGTGGAAAACTGGGAGGCGGATTTCCTAAGTCGTCAGACTTTTCATCCAGGGGAGTGGGAACTTCATCCGGAGATCTTTGCCCAAATACTTCGACTTTGGGGCAAACCAGAGATAGATCTCATGGCGTCTCGCCAGAACGCCAAGCTTCCTTGTTACGGGTCCAGGTCCAGGGACCCGGGAGCAGTCCTGGTAGATGCTTTGACAGCACCTTGGACCTTCGGGATGGCCTATGTGTTTCCACCCTTCCCGATGCTTCCTCGATTGATTGCCAGGATCAAACAGGAGAGAGCATCGGTGATTCTGATAGCGCCTGCGTGGCCACGCAGGACCTGGTATGCAGATCTAGTGGACATGTCATCCTGTCCACCTTGGTCTCTGCCTCTGAGACAGGACCTTCTAATTCAGGGTCCTTTCAAACATCAAAATCTAATTTCTCTGAAGCTGACTGCTTGGAAATTGAACGCTTGATTTTATCAAAGCGTGGTTTTTCGGAGTCAGTTATTGATACCTTAATACAGGCTAGGAAGCCTGTTACCAGAAAGATTTACCATAAAATATGGCGTAAATACTTACATTGGTGCGAATCCAAGAGTTACTCATGGAGTAAAGTTAGGATTCCTAGGATATTGTCCTTTCTACAAGAAGGTTTAGAAAAGGGTTTATCTGCTAGTTCCTTAAAGGGACAGATCTCAGCTCTGTCCATTCTTTTACACAAGCGTCTGTCAGAAGTTCCAGACGTTCAGGCTTTTTGCCAGGCTTTGGCCAGGATTAAGCCTGTGTTTAAAACTGTTGCTCCACCATGGAGCTTAAATTTAGTTCTTAACGTTTTACAGGGTGTTCCGTTTGAACCCCTTCATTCCATTGATATCAAGCTGTTATCTTGGAAAGTTCTGTTTTTAATGGCTATTTCCTCGGCTCGTAGAGTTTCTGAGTTATCAGCCTTACATTGTGATTCTCCGTATCTGATTTTTCATTCAGATAAGGTAGTTCTGCGTACTAAACCTGGGTTCTTACCTAAGGTTGTCACTAATAAGAATATCAATCAAGAGATTGTTGTGCCATCTTTGTGTCCGAATCCTTCTTCAAAGAAGGAACGACTTCTGCACAATCTAGATGTAGTCCGTGCCCTGAAATTTTATTTACAGGCAACTAAAGATTTTCGCCAAATTTCTTCCCTGTTTGTCGTTTATTCTGGACAGAGGAGAGGTCAAAAAGCTTCTGCTACCTCTCTCTCTTTTTGGCTTCGTAGCATAATACGTTTAGCCTATGAGACTGCTGGACAGCAGCCTCCTGAAAGAATTACAGCTCATTCCACTAGAGCTGTGGCTTCCACTTGGGCCTTTAAGAATGAAGCCTCTGTTGAACAGATTTGCAAGGCTGCAACTTGGTCTTCTCTTCATACTTTTTCCAAATTTTACAAATTTGACACTTTTGCTTCTTCGGAGGCTGTTTTTGGGAGAAAGGTTCTTCAGGCAGTGGTTCCTTCCGTATAAAGATCCTGCCTGTCCCTCCCATCATCCGTGTACTTTAGCTTTGGTATTGGTATCCCAGAAGTAATGATGACCCGTGGACTGACCACACTTAACAGGAGAAAACATAATTTATGCTTACCTGATAAATTCCTTTCTCCTGTAGTGTGGTCAGTCCACGGCCCGCCCTGTTTTTTATGGCAGGTCTAAATTTTTAAATTATACTCCAGTCACCACTGCACCCTATAGTTTCTCCTTTATTGTTTGGTTCTTGGTCGAATGACTGGGTGTGACGTAGAGGGGAGGAGCTATATAGCAGCTCTGCTTGGGTGATCCTCTTGCACTTCCTGTTGGGGAGGAGTTAATATCCCAGAAGTAATGATGACCCGTGGACTGACCACACTACAGGAGAAAGGAATTTATCAGGTAAGCATAAATTATGTTTTTTCCATTCTTGCTGCATAATATAGAAAAGGTGCAGGGGACCCTTTAATAAAGATTTATGTATTTTGACTGTAAATATTTCACATTTGCTAATGCGAATATGCTATGTTGTTTGCGTGATGGGTGTTTAGTTCAACAAATTTTTTTCCTCCATTGACTTATATGGAAAATGCGAAAATTTGAGGGTGTAAGCGCGATCTCGGTTGTTTTTTTCCCCCTTTCTTTCCTCCATTCATTTCTATTCATGTGGACGTGAAAACGTAAGTTAGGTTTATTCCGCTATTCGGCTTAACGCTTGCGCAAAAAAAAAATGAAACTTGTAATACGAATGCATCTAGACTAGTACAAAAAGCTTAACTCTAGCTGAGTTTTTGCGATCACAGGGAAAACCAATGCTGTGTCACTTGTAATCTAGCCTACAATATCCAGTTTACTTCTATTATCAAATTTCTTTTTTTTTTTCTTGTTATCTTTTGTTGAAAAGCAAAAAGGCAAACTCAGGAGCATGCACGTGTCTGCAGCACTATATGGCAGCACTTTTGCAACAATGCTATACATTATTAATAGCACTAGATGGCAGCACTATTTCCTGTCATGTAGTGCTCCAGACGTGCGTGCTACCTATCTAGATATCTCTTCAACAAAGAATAACAAGAAAAAAAAGCAAATTTGATATTAAAAGTAAATTATCTATCTGAATAATAAAAGAAAAATGTTTGGTTTCATGTCCCTTGGACCCTTTAGCCCAATATGACTTATGTATATGTCGTGTGGTACTTTGCTTAAAGGGACATGTAACCTACATTTTTTCTTTCATTGTTAAGATAGAGAATACACTTTTAAACAACTTTCTAATTTACTTTTATTATCTAATTTGTTTAATTCTCTTGGTATAATTTGTTAAAGGAGCAGCAGTGCACTAATGGTTTCTAACTGAACCCATTGGTGAGCCAATCACAATCGATATATATGCAGTTAACAATCAACAGCCTGAACTTAGGTTCCCTGCTGCTTCTGAGCTTGCCTAGATAAACCTTTCAGCAAAGTTTAACAAGAGAAGGAAGCAAATGAAATTATAGAAGTAAATTGGAAAGTTGTTTAAAATTGTATTCTCTATCTGAATCATGAATTAAACATTTTGGGTTTCATGTCCCTTTAATGTACCACACAACGTATATATACTTTGGAGCTGCAGGAAGCTCAAACAGTCTTGGCTGTTAAGTTACAGCTGAGAGCTGGAGTTCCAGAGCTCCAGGCATCTTTCTTCATATGGAACTGGAACGTGATCGGTGCACCGGTTCTATATGAAGGCAGATCGTAACAGATGGTGACACTGTGTGTGTCACTGTCACCATCTGTAACGATCATCTGCTGATGCTGGCAGGGAGGTATAATATATTTATAATTATATATATATATATATATACATATATATATATATTAACGTTTTATAGGTACTGTCTGCCAGTACCTAAGATGGCGGTCACTTGTTAGAGGGGGGGAGGGTTAGAGAGCTGTTTTGGAGGGCTCAGGGAGGTTGGAGTGTAAGGGGGGATCCTACACTGCAGAAAAAAAAATGCCTTAAAACTTAATATTGGCAGACTGTCTGCCAGTACCTAGGATGGTGGTGACCAGTGGGGGGTGAGGGAGGGAAGAGAACTGTTTGGGAACGATCAGGTAGGGATCAGGCAGTGGGAGGTGTCAGGTGGGAAGGTAATCTCTACACTAAAGCTAAAATTAACCTTACAAGCTACCAACCTGATAAACTCCTTCACTGCAAGGAATAATAGAAGTGTGGTGCGCAATTGCAGTTAGTAGGCTTCTAATAACCAAAAAACAAAAGCCTTGCATGTCTGCTATTTCAGAACAAATGAGATCCCAGAGCAGCTTTTACAATCATGTGTGCCATGATTGCACAAGTGTTATGTAAATAGTTTCAGTGAGAAACCAAAAATTTGTGAAAAAGTTAACATTTTTTTTTATATTATCCCATTTAGTGGTGAAATGGTGGCATGAAATATACCAAAAAATAAGCCTGATCAATACCTTGGGTTGTCTACTTAAAAAAAAATATAGTTTTGACAAGTAAATAGAAAAAAACAAGGCTCTATTTCTGTTTAAATGGAGTGATAGCAAAAATGCTCTTCTGGAGAATGAAAGTTTAATTTGCACTAGTAGTTAAAAGGATATGAAACCCAAAAATTTTTTCTCATGTGTCAGATAATGCAATTTTTAAAAACTTCCTAATTTACTACTATAATTTCTCGTTAAGTGTATCCAGTCCACGGATCATCCATTACTTGTGGGATATTCTCCTTCCCAACAGGAAGTTGCAAGAGGATCACCCACAGCAGAGCTGCTATATAGCTCCTCCCCTCACTGCCATATCCAGTCATTCTCTTGCAACTCTCAACTAAGATGGAGGTCGTAAGAGGACTGTGGTGTTTTATGCTTAGTTTATTTCTTCAATCAAAAGTTTGCTATTTTTAAATGGTACCGGAGTGTACTGTTTATCTCAGGCAGTATTTAGAAGAAGAATCTGCCTGCGTTTTCTATGATATTAGCAGAAGTAACTAAGATCCTTTGCTGTTCTCACATATTCTGAGGAGTGAGGTAACTTCAGAGGGTGAATAGCGTGCAGGTTTTCCTGCAATAAGGTATATGCAGTTAAAATATTTTTCTAGGGATGGAATTTGCTAGAAAATGCTGCTGATACCGAAGTAATGTAAGTAAAGGCTTATTAATAGAGATACATACTCTTATAAAAGTGTATTTTAAAACGTTTGCTGGCATGTTTAATCGTTTTTTTTAGATATGTTTGGTGATAAAACTTATTGGGGCCTAGTTTTTTCCACATGGCTGGCTTGAATTTTGCCTAGAAACAGTTCCCTGAGGCTTCCCACTGTTGTAATATGAGTGGGAGGGGCCTATTTTGGCGTTCTTTTGCACAGCAAAAATTACAGACACAGACATCCAGCTTCTTCCTGCATGATCCAGGACTTCTCTGAAGGGCTCAAAAGGCTTCAAAAGTCGTATTGAGGGAGGTAAAAAGCCACAGTAGAGCTGTGGCAGTTGTTGTGACTGTTTAAAAAACGTTTTTGTCATTTGTTATTCCGTTTTTGGTATTAAGGGGTTAATCATCCATTTGCAAGTGGGTGCAATGCTCTGCTAACTTATTACATACACTGTAAAAATTTCGTTAGTGTAACTGCATTTTTTCACTGTTATTTCAAAATTTGGGAAAATTTGTGTTTCTTAAAGGCGCAGTAACGTTTTTTTATATTGCTTGTAAACTTGTTTTAAAGTGTTTTCCAAGCTTGCTAGTCTCATTGCTAGTCTGTTTAAACATGTCTGACACAGAGGAACCTACTTGTTCATTATGTTTGAAAGCCATGGTGGAGCCCCATAGGAGAATGTGTACTAAATGTATTGATTTCACCTTAAACAGTAAAGATCAGTCATTATCTATAAGAATTATCACCAGAGGGTTCTGTCGAGGGGGAAGTTATGCCGACTAACTCTCCCCACGTGTCAGACCCTTCGCCTCCCGCTCAGGGGATGCACGCTAATATGGCGCCAATTACATCAGGAATGCCCATAGCGATTACCTTGCAGGACATGGCTGCAATCATAAATAATACCCTGTCAGAGGTATTATCTAGATTGCCTGAATTAAGGGGCAAGCGCGATAGCTCTGGGGTTAGGAGAGATACAGAGCGCGCAAATGCTGTTAGAGCCATGTCTGATACTGCGTCACAATATGCAGAACATGAGGACGGAGAGCTTCAGTCTGTGGGTGACATCTCTGACTCGGGGAAACCTGATTCAGAGATTTTTAATTTTAAATTTAAGCTTGAGAACCTCCGTGTATTGCTTGGGGAGGTATTAGTTGCTCTGAATAACTGTAACACAGTTGCAATTCCAGAGAAATTGTGTAGGCTGGATAGATACTATGCGGTGCCGGTGTGTACTGACGTTTTTCCTATACCTAAAAGGCTTACAGAAATTATTAGCAAGGAGTGGGATAGACCTGGTGTGCCCTTTTCCCCACCTCCTATATTTAGAAAAATGTTTCCAATAGACGCCACTACACGGGAATTATGGCAGATGATCCCTAAGGTGGAGGGAGCAGTTTCTACTTTAGCAAAGCGTACCACTATCCCGGTTGAGGACAGTTGTGCTTTTTCAGATCCAATGGATAAAAAATTGGAGGGTTACCTTAAGAATATGTTTATTCAACAAGGTTTTATTTTACAGCCCCTTGCATGCATTGCGCCTGTCACTGCTGCGGCGGCATTCTGGTTTGAGGCCCTGGAAGAGACCATCCAGACAGCTCCATTGAATGAAATTATGGACAAGCTTAGAACGCTTAAGCTAGCTAACTCATTTGTTTCTGATGCCATTGTTCATTTGACTAAACTAACGGCTAAGAATTCCGGATTCGCCATCCAGGCGCGTAGGGCGCTATGGCTTAAATCCTGGTCAGCTGACGTGACTTCAAAGTCTAAATTACTCAACATTCCTTTCAAGGGGCAGACCTTATTCGGGCCTGGCTTGAAGGAAATTATTGCTGACATTACTGGAGGCAAGGGTCATACCCTTCCTCAGGACAGGGCCAAATCAAAGGCCAAACAGTCTAATTTTCGTGCCTTTCGAAATTTCAAGGCAGGAGCAGCATCAACTTCCTCCGCTTCAAAACAAGAGGGAACTGTTGCTCATTCCAGACAGGCCTGGAAACCTAACCAGTCCTGGAACAAGGGCAAGCAGGCCAGAAAGCCTGCTGCTGCCCCCAAGACAGCATGAAGGAACGGCCCCCTATCCGGAAACAGATCTAGTGGGGGGCAGACTTTCTCTCTTCGCCCAGGCGTGGGCAAGAGATGTTCAGGATCCCTGGGCGTTGGAGATCATATCTCAGGGATATCTTCTGGACTTCAAAGCTTCTCCTCCACAAGGGAGATTTTATCTTTCAAGGTTATCAGCAAACCAGATAAAGAAAGAGGCATTTCTAAGCTGTGTGCAAGACCTCCTAGTAATGGGAGTGATCCATCCAGTTCCGCGGACGGAACAGGGACAGGGATTTTATTCAAATCTGTTTGTGGTTCCCAAGAAAGAGGGAACCTTCAGACCAATCTTGGATCTAAAGATCTTAAACAAATTCCTCAGAGTTCCATCATTCAAAATGGAAACTATTCGGACCATCCTACCCATGATCCAAGAGGGTCAGTACATGACCACAGTGGACTTAAGGGATGCCTACCTTCACATACCGATTCACAAAGATCATCATCGGTTCCTAAGGTTTGCCTTTCTAGACAGGCATTACCAATTTGTAGCTCTTCCCTTCGGGTTGGCCACTGCCCCGAGAATTTTTACAAAGGTTCTGGGCTCATAGCAGTGGCTCCGTATCTAGACGACATCCTGATACAGGCGTCAAGCTTTCAAATTGCCAAGTCTCATACAGAGATAGTTCTGGCATTTCTGAGGTCGCATGGGTGGAAAGTGAACGTGGAAAAGAGTTCTTTTTCACCACTCACAAGAGTCTCCTTCCTAGGGACTCTTATAGATTCTGTAGAGATGAAAATTTAACTGACGGAGTCCAGGTTATCAAAACTTCTAAATGCTTGCCGTGTCCTTCATTCCATTCCATGCCCGTCAGTGGCTCAGTGCATGGAAGTAATCGGCTTAATGGTAGCGGCAATGGACATAGTGCCATTTGCACGCCTGCATCTCAGACCGCTGCAATTATGCATGCTAAGTCAGTGGAATGGAGATTACTCAGATTTGTCCCCTCTACTAAATCTGGATCAAGAGACCAGAGATTCTCTTCTCTGGTGGCTTTCTCGGGTCCATCTGTCCAAGGGTATGACCTTTCGCAGGCCAGATTGGACGATTGTAACAACAGATGCCAGCCTTCTAGGTTGGGGCGCAGTCTGGAACTCCCTGAAGGCTCAGGGATCGTGGACTCAGGAGGAGAAATTCCTCCCAATAAATATTCTGGAGTTAAGAGCAATATTCAATGCTCTTCTAGCTTGGCCTCAGCAACACTGAGGTTCATCAGATTTCAGTCAGACAACATCACGACTGTGGCTTACATCAACCATCAAGGGGGAACCAGGAGTTCCCTAGCGATGTTAGAAGTCTCAAAGATAATTCGCTAGGCAGAGTCTCACTCTTGCCACCTGTCAGCGATCCACATCCCAGGCGTAGAGAACTGGGAGGCGGATTTTCTAAGTCGTCAGACTTTTCATCCGGGGGAGTGGGAACTCCATCCGGAGGTGTTTGCTCAACTGGTCCATCGTTGAGGCAAACCAGAACTGGATCTCATGGCGTCTCGCCAGAACGCCAAGCTTCCTTGTTACGGATCCAGGTCCAGGGACCCGGGAGCAATGCTGATAGATGCTCTAGCAGCTCCTTGGTTCTTCAACCTGGCCTATGTGTTTCCACCGTTTCCTCTGCTCCCTCGACTGATTGCCAAAATCAAACAGGAGAGAGCATCAGTGATTCTGATACCGCCTGCGTGGCCACGCAGGACCTGGTATGCAGACCTAGTGGACATGTCATCTCTTCCACCATGGACTCTGCCTCTGAGGCAGGACCTTCTAATACAGGGTCCTTTCAATCATCCAAATCTAATTTCTCTGAGACTGACTGCATGGAGATTGAACGCTTGATTCTATCAAGGCGTGGCTTCTCCGAGTCAGTCATTGATACCTTAATACAGGCTCGGAAGCCTGTCACCAGGAAAATCTACCATAAGATATGGCGTAAATATCTTTATTGGTGTTAATCCAAGAGTTACTCATGGAGTAAGGTTAGGATTCCTAGGATATTGTCCTTTCTCCAAGAGGGTTTGGACAAAAGCTTATCAGCTAGTTCTTTAAAAGGACAGATCTCTGCTCTGTCTATTCTTTTGCACAAGCGTCTGGCAGAAGTTCCAGACGTCCAGGCATTTTGTCAGGCTTTGGTTAGGATTAAGCCTGTGTTTAAAACTGTTGCTCCCCCGTGGAGCTTAAACTTGGTTCTTAAAGTTCTTCAGGGAGTTCCGTTTGAACCCCTTCATTACATTGATATTAAACTTTTATCTTGGAAAGTTCTGTTTTTGATGGCTATTTCCTCGGCTCGAAGAGTCTCTGAGTTATCTGCCTTATATTGTGATTCTCCTTATCTGATTTTTCATTCAGACAAGGTAGTTCTGCGTACCAAACCTGGGTTTTTACATAAGGTGGTTTCTAACAGGAATATCAATCAAGAGATTGTTGCTCCATCATTGTGTCCTAATCCTTCTTCAAAGAAGGAACGTCTTTTGCATAATCTGGACGTAGTCCGTGCCTTGAAGTTTTACTTACAGGCTACTAAAGATTTTCGTCAAACATCTGCCCTGTTTGTCGTTTACTCTGGACAGAGGAGAGGTCAAAAAGCTTCGGCAACCTTTCTCTCCTTTTGGCTTCTGAGCATAATACGCTTAGCCTATGAGACTGCTGGACAGCAGCCCCCTGAAAGGATTACAGCTCATTCTACTAGAGCTGTGGCTTCCACCTGGGCCTTTAAAAATGAGGCCTCTGTTGAACAGATTTGCAAGGCTGCGACTTGGTCTTCGCTTCACACCTTTTCAAAATTTTACAAATTTGACACTTTTGCTTCTTCGGAGGCTGTTTTTGGGAGAAAGGGTCTACAGGCAGTGGTTCCTTCCGTTTAAGTTCCTGCCTTGTCCCTCCCATCATCCGTGTACTTTAGCTTTGGTATTGGTATCCCACAAGTAATGGATGATCCGTGGACTGGATACACTTAACAAGAGAAAACATAATTTATGCTTACCTGATAAATTTATTTCTCTTGTAGTGTATCCAGTCCACGGTCCGCCCTGTCCTTTTAAGGCAGGTCTAAATTTTAATTAAACTACAGTCACCACTGCACCCTATGGTTTCTCCTTTCTCGTCTTGTTTCGGTCGAATGACTGGATATGGCAGTGAGGGGAGGAGCTATATAGCAGCTCTGCTGTGGGTGATCCTCTTGCAACTTCCTGTTGGGAAGGAGAATATCCCACAAGTAATGGATGATCCGTGGACTGGATACACTACAAGAGAAATAAATTTATCAGGTAAGCATAATTTATGTTTTTTTTGTTCTATTTGTATCTTTTGTTGAAAAGCAGAGCTTTTCTAAGGCTCGTGCCCAACTTTTTTACATTCAACTTGTAATATGAATGCAAAAAAGCCTCTGTACAGCAAAGTTAATGCAGGAGTGCTAATTTACACTTCACTTGTAATTATCCCATAATGAGATGACAAGTCATAAATGTAAAAAAATTAATTCAATTTATTATAGAAAGCAAAAGTATTGTTTTGCATATTTGCTTATGGACCACATCATTGCTACGTCCAGTTTTTGAAGCTTTAAAAAAAAAAAAATACATTTAGTAGTTTGTGGGTGCTAAAACTGTATATCGCCCTTATTGCAAAATCTGCTGGAAGGACCTTTAAACACAGTTAATTTGCACAATCAACAAATGCATATCAAAAAGAAAATACAATAACATACTTCTAAATTTCAAATAAGTAGTCGATTTGTTTCTGACATATTTCAAAGCTGCTTCCATTTTTTATAACAAACACACAGATCTACTGCGCTCACCAGCTCCACGGTATCCACGGCCAGGGCCGCCATCAGGGAGTGACAGGGGTGATTCCTGTCAGGGGCCCAATGGGCCAGGGGGGGGCCATGAGACAAGAACTAAAAAAAAAAAAAAAAAAAAAAAAAAATTTGTCAGCCACCAGTGGGTACTACAGCAGAGTGCTAATTGAGCATGGGAAATGTTATTACAAGGAGTAAAGTATTAGCATTTGAGAGGATTTCTGAGTGTACACTAAACCACTATGCACAGTGTAAGACAGACTTGGCACTTTGTTTGTACAGTGTGTGCCTGAGTCAGACAGCAGATCACTTTCATTTGCAGAGGAGGTAGGACTTACTTAGCAAATGTTTTTTATTTCTTTGTGCAATTTTGGATTGTAACTTCAGTGTGGTAGTAGTTGTATGGTGGGGCCAGGGGTCCATAAAAACACATTTTTTTAGCAGCAGTGTATTTATGATTATTTGACAATGCTGTAGAAATTCTATATTTAAAACCATGCAGAAATGTTTCCTCCTCAATACATAAATGGTCGGTGCCCTTTTGGCAGATATGCATTTTTTTTATATATATATTGTGACAGACCCTTCTGTCAGGACTGAAGGAGTTAATTGTGTTTAGCTAAGAAACTAATTTCTAAAGACAGGTTTTCTGGCCTCAGCTATTGTGTGCTATAATTACATTTAAGTAATAAACAGGCCATTGTTTAATCACCCTCAGAGAGCAGACGCTAGGTGATAAGACAAGCCAAATGTGTTTAAGTTGTTATCTGCCTAAGTAAAGTATTTAAGTAATGTAATTCTACTGTTTCATAAAAGGGCGTCTTCCCCTTTTTATCTAAATGTACAAGAGTCTTTCAACCCCCCCATCTGGGGTCAAACCTGTATAAATACTAGGCATCTAGCCTTTAATAAATGTCATTCTGTTTTAAACCTGAAACTGGCTGGGTTGTGAATTGCTGATTCCCTATGCAGGACATTGTTCATCTGGTATTAACCCTTGGTACACTGTTGGTACCGTAACATTTGGTGGCAAGCGACGGAATGAACCTTATCGCCCAGAAGAGCAACTACACAAGCCAGTAACCTCAGGAAGAGGGGGATTATTACAATACTGACTAAGATGGAAAGAGTACCAGGAACAGAAGGAACCAATGGGCCCAGCATAGCAGACAGAACCCCTGAAGAAGCAAGCTTTGATCGGGCGGTTAAAATAAGACTGGCATATTATGGCCCCAACCCATCTGCGGAAATTATCGACCGGGTCATAGCAGCTGTGGAGGCCAACCTACTTCGCCAAAGCGGCGCTGCAGCAAACCCAGTGGAAAAGAGAAAAGTAAATTTTGCAGCTTTTAAAAACTTCCTGGAAACAGAAGGAGAGATTGATGGGTACCTTGCGGATTTTGAGAGGCAATGTGCACTACACAAGGTACCCGCAGAGGACTGGGTCACGATATTATCCGGAAAATTATCCGGCCGGGCCAGTGAGGCTTTTCGGGCCATTCCAGATGAGGAAGTCGGGGATTATAATACTGTAAAAGAGGCTCTGCTCTCCAGGTATGCGGTTACACCGGAGGCATACCGGAGGCGGTTCAGAGACACTGTTAAATTAGCTGGAGATTCCTACCTTGAGTGGGCATGTAAGGTGCACCGCACAGCAGCTCACTGGATAGCGGGGTGCCAAGCCGTATCTGGGGAAGAGGTGCTGCAGCTATTCCTGTTGGAACATTGCTTCGACAAGTTACCCACAGGAGTTCGAGAGTGGGTTCGGGACCGTAAACCCTCCACCCTGCATGAAGCGGCTCGCTTGGCAGATGAGTATACGGATGCCCGCAAACTGGACACTGCTACCACTAAGCCCCCTGCTAGAGTGGAGTACAGACCCCCAGTCACCCCAGCAGCTGCCAGTTACCAACCCCCGGCGCACCGCTATACCACACGGCATCTGGCCACGAACTACCCTCAGAGAGCCCGGTTCAATTCGCGGGGCTACTCCCAACCGATTCGATGCTTTGGATGTAAACAACTAGGGCACAAAAGACCAGAGTGTCCCCTAAATGCAGCGAACCAAGCACAGTCCTGGAGAAGACCTGCCGGCGGAATCACACGTAACCCTCAGCCTGCGGCCCGCTACGTAGAGGCGCAAGAATGCTGGAGCATCCTACATGAGGCAGACCTTGTGCAAGCTGCCCACCGGAATAACCGGCAACTGGTTAAAGTGAATGGGAAGAAGGTCAGTGGTCTACGGGATACTGGTGCTACCATGACCTTGCTTCAAAAGAACTTGGTGTCTGAGAAACAGTACACTGGAGACACTGTGGCTGTGAGGGTAGCAGGGGGCGATGTGTTCAGCCTACCTGTTGCCAGGGTACATTTGGATTGGGGAGTGGGCGCTAGACCTGTGAATGTGGGGGTCAAGAAGGACTTACCTGCTGATGTTCTTCTTGGAAATGACTTGGCTCCCCTTGTTTCTGCCTATGCTCCCATGGGTCCCGCTGATGTTAACCCTGTGACTACCCGTGCTCAGATCCGTGCAGCAGAGACTGACCCCCCTGCTGCTAAGCCCCAGGACGCTGAGCTCAGTAAATCTCTATCCGCTATTGATACGTGGAAGTCCCGTTACAATGCGCTGATGAAGGAGAAGAGGAGCGCAGAGGAAAAAGCACGTTTAGAACGTGAATCTCTGCTAGACAAGCTGCACCGACAGACTGCAGAAAACACCAGCTTGAGAGTGGGACATGAAACATTAAAGACAAACTTAGCGACACTTGAGGAGAAGCTGACGCTGGCTCATAGTGAGGTGCAGCAACTCAAGGGCACCCTATGTCAGTATGAAGGGATTGTGGATACCTATAAAGAGCAGGTACAGAAAACTCGTAAAGAAGCTGATGGGATTTTGAAGGACTGTTTAGCCCTAGTCTGGGCACTGAGGAAGTTGAACCCTTCTTTGTATGGACAGGAATTCTCTCTCATAACGGGAATACAGATGGATTGTCCTGGCAAACTGACATGCCTACCACCTCCTAGTCCGGTCATCCCCAGGTTGACCCGCCAAAGGGTCAAGCCGGGTCTGCCGGAGTGTTCCACAAGGGGGGAGATATGTGACAGACCCTTCTGTCAGGACTGAAGGAGTTAATTGTGTTTAGCTAAGAAACTAATTTCTAAAGACAGGTTTTCTGGCCTCAGCTATTGTGTGCTATAATTACATTTAAGTAATAAACAGGCCATTGTTTAATCACCCTCAGAGAGCAGACGCTAGGTGATGAGACAAGCCAAATGTGTTTAAGTTGTTATCTGCCTAAGTAAAGTATTTAAGTAATGTAATTCTACTGTTTCATAAAAGGGCGTCTTCCCCTTTTTATCTAAATGTACAAGAGTCTTTCAACCCCCCCATCTGGGGTCAAACCTGTATAAATACTAGGCATCTAGCCTTTAATAAATGTCATTCTGTTTTAAACTTGAAACTGGCTGGGTTGTGAATTGCTGATTCCCTATGCAGGACATTGTTCATCTGGTATTAACCCTTGGTACACTGTTGGTACCGTAACATATATATATATTACATTCCAGTTTACTGCCCCTTTATGCAAGGACTTTCCAGGTGCAAGGAGGCATTTTATCTAAGATTTTTACATCTGCATAAAATTTTATACTCTCAAACTAAGATTGCTCAGTGTTTGAAATGAGACAGGTTAACTTAAAACTGTTTAGTTTACACTACAGCTGACTTAATTTTGAAATACATACCAACAAGCCTAAATCCTGCATTTACCAGATCTAATGGTATGAGTACCACAGCTTATGGTTCCACCAAGACCATATAGAGTACAGCATTTTCAAAATCCATAAGTACAGCTGACAGATGGGAACATTTGTACACTATATTTGAAGTGGTGCTCTTGGTTGGGTAAATGGGGGAAAAAACAAACAAACATATGTCAACCTTTTAAAAGTACTTTTCTTCATCTAGCCATCTACCCAGATCATTATTGTACAATTTTGAATTCACAGAATTATTTTTGTTTGTGCATTTACAAATATGATTCTTTAAAAAGTGATCTCTTAATTTCTGCAATTTTTTTATCATGCATGTCACACACTGTTGCTTTAGGGGATGCAAGGTGCATAAATGTTTCCTCCTGTGAGTGTTTCTGTGGGTGTCTGTGTTTATGTCTTTGGGCTTTGGTTTGTGTCTCTATGAGTGTGTATGTATTTTTTTTCTGTGGGTCTCTCTGTGAGGGTGGGTGTATGTCTTTGTGTGTTTTCCTTGGATGTCTCAGTAAGGGTGTGTGTATGTATGTATTTCTGTGTTTTATGTGGTTGTCTTTCTGTGTGTGTATGTCTTTGTGTGTTTTCTATGGGTGTCTCAGACTGTGTGTGTGTATGTCTTTGTGTGTTTTCTGAGGCTGTCTCTGTCGGTGTTTCCTTGGGTGTATGTGCAAGTTTGAGTTTGTGTGTGTGTGTCCATTGTCTGTTCCTTTTTAGGACATTTTGACCTTACTACTGATTATTCACATCTTTCTACAGACTTTGAGACTAACAAGACCTTTCCGAGACCTTTCCGGAAGTCACCAATCCACCATTTAACCTTTAAATTATTGTTTAGGCAGTTCAGGGCCCTTCCTTTCGGCCACTGTATGCTGTTGTCATCATTTAGTTGTCATCTTCCTTTACAAAAAGATAATCAGAACTCCATATTTTTTTCTAAATCTCCTTTTTTTTATTTACAAAACTGTAGTTTACCTCATTACTTGTCAGGTTAATGTAAACAAGTGCTGAGTGTCTGTTTGGGTGTCTGTGTCTGAGTGTGTTTCTTTGCGAGTCTGCTAGAGTGTCTATATGTGAATCCTTATGTGTGAGTGTGTGTTTCAGTGTATGAGTATGTCTGTGTGTGTGTATGTTACTACCTTTACAACATTTCCAAGTTTAAATAGACACTTAAGAATAAAGTGCATATACGTTTTAGTCACTTGGTCAAAAATTGCACATGTCAAAGGAGGGGGGGGCCTGGTCAATGGTTAAGTCAGGGGCCCCAAAATTTCTAGTGGCGGCCCTGTCCACGGCAGTGTTTCTTCTGCGTTTGCACACGTAGTAGCCTTGTTCCTGAATGAGGGTGCAACCAGACAGCGTCCTCGTTAGAACGCCAGAGAAGTCCAAAGGTAAAGAAGAAATCCGTAGCAACTCCTCTAGTCTTCACAAAAAAACAAAGTATCCAATATAAAATTGAAAAATGTATTTGTAGCAAGTGCAGCATAAAAACAGAACGTGAGGTCACACAATCAGGAGGGAGTATCCAGTAGTGCAGAGAACGGCAGATATGTTTCGTGTGGGGCCTCCACACTTGTTCACTGCTTGTTCATTTTTTATGCCCTTGTATCATGTGACAGTCACCAGCCAATCACAAAACACAAATACACATTTACTTTGAATTCTTGCCCATGCTCAGTAGCAGTTGGTGCTTCAGAAAGAGTGCACATAAGTAACACTATTTCATGCTCTATTTAAATTCAGGAAATTTTAATTCTGACGAGAACTGATTCCTTTTAATTTTGGAGAAAAAAGTCAGAGTAAACCTACAAAAGACTTAAGCATGAAAATCAGTTCATCCGACTTAGAGATATTTATCATCAGTGACCAAGTTCAATAATGTAAATTGTGAATGTGTAATAAGATTTTTCTGTTGACATAATATTTAAAAAAATTAAAATAATCTTAAATCCCCCCCTGAAAATATTTAATTTAGCATAGTGAAGAAACATAGCAATGTACAGTCATTGTTTATTTTGTCTGCTATTGCTGTACTTTACCTCTGAAAGTTGTCATTTCCCCTTTTACCCCCAAAGCAATAAAGACCTAGGGGTAGATTTACCAAGCAGCGGAAATGTAAGTTAAGAAGCAGCGGTCATAAGACCAATGCTCCTTAAAGGGACACTGTACTCAAATTTTTTCTTTTGTGATTCAGATTGAGCATGAAATTTTAAGCAACTTTCTAATTTACTCCTATTATCAAATTTTATTCATTCTCTTGGTATCTTTATTTGAAATGCAAGAATGTAAGTTTAGATGCCAGCCCATTTATTGTGAACAACCTGGGTTGTCCTTGCTGATTGGTGGATAAATTCATCCACCAATCAAAAACTGCTGTCCAGAGTACTGAACCCAAAAAAAGCTTAGATGCCTTCTTTTTCACATAAAGATAGCAAGAGAACGAAGAAAAATTGATAATAGGAGTAAATTAGAAAGTTGCTTAAAATTTCATGCTCAATCTGAATCACAAAAGAAAAAAATTGAGTACAGTGTCCCTTTAACTCGTCCGCCACCTCTGAGGCGGCGGACAACAATCAGCTCGATCGGATACGTTCGGGTTGATTGACACCCCCTGCTAGCGGCCGATTGCCTGCGAATCTGCAGGGGTGGCATTGCACAAGCATTTAATTAGAAAACTTGTGCAATGATAAATGCCGACAGTGTATGCTGTCAGCATTTATCGATGTCAGCCCACACATTGATAAATCTACTCCCTAGAGTGTATACCACCGTTATCCTGATAAAGTCTGTGGGCAATACAATACAGTGATTCTCAAATGTCACCTTGCTTTTGATTGGTCACAGAAAGAAGATCGGGGAAATTAATTCCATCAGAGTTATAAACCAGGACTGTAAAATGTACTAGCATATACAGTTTGGAATGCTTTAAAACATTAATTTTGTATGAAGTTATCTTGCAATGCATTGCTCAATGACTGATACACATACATACAGTACATAACCAGTTGGCTTTAAAGTTGATATAAAAATAAGCTTTACCCCATTGACTAATTAAAACTATGATAAGTCTTTATATGTTTGAGAATGAACTATGGGATGAATGTGTGAAAACTGACAGCTAGATTACAAGTCTGTGCGTTCATCTCTTAACGCTGAAAAAATGGTAATTGCAACATTAAAACAGTAATGAAGCCATTACAAGTCTTGTCGGTATAGGTGTACCGCAAGCCTTGTAGCCTGTAACGCAACGTCAGTACTGCACTAGTAAAAAATTTTTCATAGGATTTCCATAGCGCTGGTATTACGAGTTTTTCTTGGAGGCTAAAAAGCTTGTGTTACACCCTATACCGACACGATCCATAACACCATCTGAGAGCAGTAGTTATGAGTTTTACGCAAAAGAAAACTGTTACACAAAACTCATAACTAAACTGTTACAAAGTACACTAAACACCCATAAACTACCTATTAACCCCTAAACCGAGGACCTCCTGCATTGCAAACACTATTTTAAAGTTATTTACGCCTAATCTGCCGCTCCCGACATCGCCGCCACTAATTACATTTATTAACCCCTATTCCGCCACTCCCCGACATTGTCACCATGCAAGCTCAATCCTATTGGCTGATTGGATCAGCCAATATGATTGAACTTGAATCCTATTGGCTGATTGCATCAGCCAATAGGATTTTTTCTACCTTAATTCCGATTGGCTGATAGAATTCTATCAGCCAATCGGAATCTAAAGGACGCCATCTTGGATGACGTCACTTAAAGGTACCTTCATTCGTCGTTAGCCGTGGAAAGAAGAGGATGCTTCGCGTCAGATGTCTTGAAGATGGACCCGCTCCGCGCCAGATGGATGAAGATAGAAGATGCCGTCTGGATGAAGACTTCTGCCTGTCTGGAGGACCACTTCTGCCCGGCTTGGATGAAGACTTCTGCCCATCTGGAGGACCACTTCGCCCCGGCTTGGATGAAGACGTCTCCCGGTAAATCGATCTTCAGGGGTTAGTGTTAGGTTTTTTTAAGGGTGTATTGGGTGGGTTTTATTTTTAGGTTAGGGACTTTGGGCGGCAAAAGATTTAACTACCCTTTTAAGGGCAATGCCCATCCAAATGCCCTTTTCAGGGCAATGGTGAGCTTAGGTTTTTTTAGTTTGGTTTTATTTGGGGGGTTGGTTGTGTGGGTGGTGGGGTTTACTGTTGGGGGGGTGTTTGTATTTGTTTTTCCAGGTAAAAGAGCTGATTACTTTGGGGCAATGCCCCGCAAAAGGCCCTTTTAAGGGCTATTGATAGTTTAGTTTAGGCTAGGGTTTATTTGATTTTGGGGGGCATTTTTTTATTTTGATAGGGCTATTAGATTAGGTGTAATTAGTTTAAATATCTGTAATTTGTTTATTTTCTGTAATTTAGTGTTTGTTTGTTTTTGTACTTTAGCTAATTTAATTTATTTAATAGTATTTAATTTAGTTAATTTATTTAATTATAGTGTAGTGTTAGGTGTTAGTGTAACTTAGGTTAGGTTTTATTTTACAGGTACTTTTGTATTTATTTTAGCTAGGTAGTTATTAAATAGTTAATAACTATTTAATAACTATTCTACCTAGTTAAAATAAATACAAACTTGCCTGTAAAATAAAAATAAACCCTAAACTTGATACAATGTAACTATTAGTTATATTGTAGCTATCTTAGGGTTTATTTTACAGGTAAGTATTTAGTTTTAAATAGGAATTATTTAGTTAATGATAGGATTTTTTAATTAGATGTATTTTAATTATATTAAAGTTAGTGGGTGTTAGGGTTAGACTTAGGGTTAGGTTTAGGGGATAATAACTTTTGTATAGTGGCCGCGACGTTGGGGGCAGCAGATTAGGGGTTAATAACTATAATGTAGGTTGCGGCGATTTTAGGGGCAGCAGATTAGGGGTTAATAATATTAAACTAGTGTTTGCGATGCAGGAGCGCGGCGGTTTAGGGGTTAATATGTTTATTATAGTGGCGGCGACGTTGGGGCGGCAGATTAGGGGTTAATAAGTGTAGGTAGGTTGCGGCGACATTGGGGGTGACAGATTAGGGGTTAATAAATATAATGTAGGTTGCGGCGATGTTGGGGGCAGCAGATTAGGGGTTAATAATTATAATGTAGGTGTCGGCGATGTCGGGGGCGGCAGATTAGGGGTTAATAAGTGTAAGATTAGGGGTGTTTAGACTTGGGGTTCATGTTAGGGTGTTAGGTGTAAACATAAATTTTATTTCCCCATAGGAATCAATGGGGCTGCGTTAGTGAGTTATACGCTGCTTTTTTGCAGGTGTTAGACTTTTTTTCAGCCATCTCTCCCCGTTGATTAATATGGGGAAATCTGCACGAGCACATTCCACCAGCTCACCGCTGACAAAGCAGCGCTGGTATTGGAGTGAGATTTGGAGCAAAATTTTGCTCTATGCTCACTTTTTGTCTTTTAACGCCGGGTTTCTGAAAACTCGTAATACCAGCGCTGCATGAAAGTGAGCGGTGCAAAACTCGTAATCTAGGCGACTGTTTTTTATTTTGGGGTGTTTTTTTTTTTTTAAATGGGTATTAGAATAGGAATAATTGTGATGTGCTTTTTTTGTTTTGGGGTGGGTTTTTATTTTTAGATTAGGGCTTGGGCATTTTATAAAATGCCCTTTTAAGGACAGGAAAAAGAGCTAAATGCCCATTTAAGGGCAATGCCCATGCAAATGCCCTTTTCAGGGCAATGGTTAGCTTAGGTTTTACTTTATTTTTATTTTGTGGGTTTGAGGGGTGGGAGTTTGTATACTGTTAGGGGGTGTTTGATTTGTTTTGTAGCGAAAGAGCTGTTAACATTAGGGTAATGCCCTACAAACGGCCCTTTTAAAGGCCCTTGGTAGTTTATTCTAGATTAGGGTTTTTTATTTTGGGGTGGGTTTTTTTTTTAAAGGGTATTAGAATAGGAATATTTATTTTTTATTTTTGATAATTTGTTATTTTTTGTAATGGTAAGTTTTTTTATTTTTAGTAATTTTAGTGTTTATTATTTTTTGTAATGTTAGGTTTTAGTGTAAGGCAGGTTAGGTTTTATTTTACAGGTAAGTTTGTATTTATTTTAACTAGGTAGTTAGTAAATAGTTAATAACTATTAACGAACTAGTCTATCTAGTTAAAATAAATATAAACTTACCTGTGAAATAAAAATAAAACCTAAGCTAGCTACAATATAACTATTTCGTTTGAAATATTATTTAGTTAATATTTGTAAGTTTAATTTAGCTCTATTTTAATTATGTTAAAGTTAGGGGGTGTTAGGGTTACGTTTAGGTTTAGGGTTAGGCTTAGGGTTACGTTAGGGTTAGGTTTAGGGGTTAATATATTTTAATTTCGGTTGTTGCAATGTTGGGGGCTGGCGGTTTAGGGGTTAAAAGGTTTATTTAGCGGCAGTGATGTGGGAGGCCAGAGGTTTAGGGGTTAATAACTTTATTTAGTGTCGGCAATGTTGGGGAGCGGCAGAATAGGGGTTAATAGATTTAATATAGTGTGGACGATGTTGGGGTGCAGGGGAATAGGAGTTAATAACTTTAGTATAGTGGAGGCGATATCGGGAGCGGAAGATTAGGGGTTAATGGCTTTATTTAGGTAGCGCGATATCGGCAGATTAGGGGTTAATAACATTATGTAGATGTCGGCGATGTCGGGGGCGGCAGATTAGGGGTGTTTAGACGTGGGGTTTATGTTAGGGTGTTAGGTTGAAACGTAACTTTTTTTTCCCCATAGACATCAATGTGGCTGCGTTACGGAGCTTTTCATTACGCAATCGCAGGTGTTAGGTTTTTTTTCTGATCCTCTCTCCCTATTGATGTCTATGGGGAAAGCGTGCACGAGTACGTCAAAACAGCGCTTGTTTTTGGTGCGGTATGGCTGTGCTATAGAGGGTTAAATAACGCAACTTTTGTTGCAGTCGTTAAATTCCCTATAGCGCACAAAACTCGTAATCTAGCTGAATTATATTTAAGTTTAAAATGCCAACTAAGAGATAGCTGAAATTATTAATGGTCCTACATGGAGGGAGATCTCTAACATAAAAGGGACATCAAACCCAACATTTTATTTAATGATTCAGACAGAGAATACAAATTTAAGCATTCAATTTTACTTCTATTATCTCATTTGCTTCATTCTTTAGATATCCTTTGCTAAAGAACTAGCAATGCACATGGGTCAGCCAATTACACAAGGCATCTATGTGCAGCCACCAATCAGCGGCACCTGAGCCTATCTAGATATGTTTTTCAGGAAAGAATATCAAGAGATAAAAGCAAATGCGATAATAGAAGTAAATTAGAAAGTTGTTTAACATTGTATTCTCTATCTAAATCACGACATAAAATAATTGGGTTTTAATGTCCCTTTAACTCTGGTTTTAAATACATATTTTGCAAATAAAAAAAAAGTACTTGTTATCTATTATTTCTACTGCGTTTTATAATTAATGTTATTTGCTATTAGACAGGACTATGAGCTTCATGTACTAAGCAATGTGAGCTGCTCTGGACCTCTTGCGGGTCAGGTTTGCAAATGTGAGCCTGCTTCCCGCAGTGTAAGACCGCTGCGTCTTACACACTTCGCCACCTCTGAGGTGACAAAGAGAAATCACCCCAAACTCGCTCTGGGTGATTAACAGACCCTTCTCTTGAGTGAGAGAACGGGGGGCATTACACACTCAGAGTTTTTATCCTAGCCTGGGTTTTAGTTGGCTCAAATTTACTAGCGGCTAGATTTAGAGTTTTGTCGGTAACGACCTGCGTAGCTAACGCTGGGTTTTTTCCCCCGTACCTTTTAAATACCGCTGGTATTTAGAGTTCACAGAAGGGCTGCGTTAGGCTCCAAAAAGGGAGCATAGAGCATAATTTACCGCCACTTCAACTCTAAATACCAGCGTTGCTTACGGTAGCGGCCAGCTTAAAAAACGTGCTCGTGCACGATTCCCCCATAGGAAACAATGGGGCCGTTTGAGCTGAAAAAAAAACCTAACACCTGCAAAAAAGCAGCGTTCAGCTCCTAACGCAGCCCCATTGTTTCCTATGGGGAAACACTTCCTATGTCTGCACCTAACACCCTAACATGTACCCCGAGTCTAAACACCCCTAGCCTTACACTTATTAACCCCTAATCTGCCGCCCCTGCTATCGCTGACCCCTGCATATTATTTTTAACCCCTAATCTGCCGCTCCGTACACCGCCGCCACCTACGTTATCCCTATGTACCCCTAATCTGCTGCCCCTAACACCGCCGACCCCTATATTATATTTATTAACCCCTAATCTGCCGCCCCCAACGTCGCTGCTACCTACCTACACTTATTAACCCCTAATCTGCCGACCGGACCTCACCGCTACTATAATAAAGTTATTAACCCCTAAAGCTAAGTCTAACCCTAACACCCCCCTAAATTAAATATAATTTTTATCTAACGAAATAAATTATTTCTTATTAAATAAAGTATTCCTATTTAAAGCTAAATACTTACCTGTAAAATAAACCCTAATATAGCTGCAATATAAATTATAATTATATTGTAGCTATTTTAGGATTAATATTTATTTTACAGGCAACTTTGTATTTATTTTAACTAGGTACAATAGCTATTAAATAGTTAATAACTATTTAATAGCTACCTAGTTAAAATAATTACCAAATTACCTGTAAAATAAATCCTAACCTAAGTTACAATTAAACCTAACACTACACTATCAATAAATTAATTAAATAAAATACCTACAATTATCTACAATTAAACCTAACACTACACTATCAATAAATTAATTACATAAACTACCTACAAATAAATACAATTAAATAAACTAACTAAAGTACAAAAAATAAAAAAGAACTGTTACAAAAAAATAAAAACATAATTTACAAACATTAGAAAAATATTACAACAATTTTAAGCTAATTACACCTACTCTAAGCCCCCTAATAAAATAACAAAGCCCCCCAAAATAAAAAAATTCCCTACCCTATTCTAAAATAAAAATAGAAAAGCTCTTTTACCTTACCAGCCCTTAAAAGGGCCTTTTGCGGGGCATGCCCCAAAGAATTCTGCTCTTTTGCCTGAAAAAAACCCCATACAATACCCCCCCAACATTACAACCCACCACCAACATACCCCTAATCTAACCCAAACCCCCCTTAAATAAACCTAACACTAAGCCCCTGAAGATCTTCCTACCTTATCTTCACCACGCCGGGTATCACCGATTGGTCCAGTAGAGCCTCCGAAGTCTTCATCCAAGCCCAAGCGGGGGCTGAAGAAGTCCATCATCGGGCTGAAGAGGTCCATCATCGGGCTGAAGTCTTCCTCCTATCCGGGCAGAAGAGGACATCCGGACCGGTAGACATCTTCATCCAAGCCGCATCTTCTATCTTCATCCATCTGGAGCAGAGCGGAGCCATCTTCTTCCAGCTGACGCGGATCCATCCTCTTCTACCGACGCCTACTTGCCGAATGACGGTTCCTTTAAATGAAGTCATCCAAGATGGCGTCCCTCGAATTCTGATTGGCTGATAGGATTCTATCAGCCAATCGGAATTAAGGTAGGAAAATTCTGATTGGCTGATGGAATCAGCCAATCAGATTGAGCTTGCATTCTATTGGCTGTTCCGATCAGCCAATAGAATGCGAGCTCAATCTGATTGGCTGACTTCGGAGGCTCTTCTAGACCGATCGGTGATACCCGGCGTGGTGAAGATAAGGTAGGAAGATCTTCAGGGGCTTAGTGTTAGGTTTATTTAAGGGGGGTTTGGGTTAGATTAGGGGTATGTGGGTTGTAATGTTGGGGGGGTATTGTATGTTTTTTTTTTCAGGCAAAAGAGCAGAATTTTTTGGGGCATGCCCCGCAAAAGGCCCTTTTAAGGGCTGGTAAGGTAAAAGAGCTTTTCTATTTTTATTTTAGAATAGGGTAGGGAATTTTTTATTTTGGGGGGCTTTGTTATTTTATTAGGGGGCTTAGAGTAGGTGTAATTAGCTTAAAATTGTTGTAATATTTTTCTAATGTTTGTAAATTATTTTTTTATTTTTTGTAACTTAGTTCTTTTTTATTTTTTGTACTTTAGTTAGTTTATTTAATTGTACAGGGAGTGCAGAATTATTAGGCAAATGAGTATTTTGACCACATCATCCTCTTTATGCATGTTGTCTTACTCCAAGCTGTATAGGCTCGAAAGCCTACTACCAATTAAGCATATTAGGTGATGTGCATCTCTGTAATGAGAAGGGGTGTGGTCTAATGACATCAACACCCTATATCAGGTGTGCATAATTATTAGGCAACTTCCTTTCCTTTGGCAAAATGGGTCAAAAGAAGGACTTGACAGGCTCAGAAAAGTCAAAAATAGTGAGATATCTTGCAGAGGGATGCAGCACTCTTAAAATTGCAAAGCTTCTGAAGCGTGATCATCGAACAATCAAGCGTTTCATTCAAAATAGTCAACAGGGTCGCAAGAAGCGTGTGGAAAAACCAAGGCGCAAAATAACTGCCCATGAACTGAGAAAAGTCAAGCGTGCAGCTGCCAAGATGCCACTTGCCACCAGTTTGGCCATATTTCAGAGCTGCAACATCACTGGAGTGCCCAAAATCACAAGGTGTGCAATACTCAGAGACATGGCCAAGGTAAGAAAGGCTGAAAGACGACCACCACTGAACAAGACACACAAGCTGAAACGTCAAGACTGGGCCAAGAAATATCTCAAGACTGATTTTTCTAAGGTTTTATGGACTGATGAAATGAGAGTGAGTCTTGATGGGCCAGATGGATGGGCCCGTGGCTGGATTGGTAAAGGGCAGAGAGCTCCAGTCCGACTCCGACGCCAGCAAGGTGGAGGTGGAGTACTGGTTTGGGCTGGTATCATCAAAGATGAGCTTGTGGGGCCTTTTCGGGTTGAGGATGGAGTCAAGCTCAACTCCCAGTCCTACTGCCAGTTTCTGGAAGACACCTTCTTCAAGCAGTGGTACAGGAAGAAGTCTGCATCCTTCAAGAAAAACATGATTTTCATGCAGGACAATGCTCCATCACACGCGTCCAAGTACTCCACAGCGTGGCTGGCAAGAAAGGGTATAAAAGAAGAAAATCTAATGACATGGCCTCCTTGTTCACCTGATCTGAACCCCATTGAGAACCTGTGGTCCATCATCAAATGTGAGATTTACAAGGAGGGAAAACAGTACACCTCTCTGAACAGTGTCTGGGAGGCTGTAGTTGCTGCTGCACGCAATGTTGATGGTGAACAGATCAAAACACTGACAGAATCCATGGATGGCAGGCTTTTGAGTGTCCTTGCAAAGAAAGGTGGCTATATTGGTCACTGATTTGTTTTTGTTTTGTTTTTGAATGTCAGAAATGTATATTTGTGAATGTTGAGATGTTATATTGGTTTCACTGGTAAAAATAAAAAATTGAAATGGGTATATATTTGTTTTTTGTTAAGTTGCCTAATAATTATGCACAGTAATAGTCACCTGCACACACAGATATCCCCCTAAAATAGCTATAACTAAAAACAAACTAAAAACTACTTCCAAAACTATTCAGCTTTGATATTAATGATTTATTTGGGTTCATTGAGAACATGGTTGTTGTTCAATAATAAAATTAATCCTCAAAAATACAACTTGCCTAATAATTCTGCACTCCCTGTATTTATTTGTTGGTATTTTATGTAATTAATTTATTGATAGTGTAGTGTTAGGTTTAATTGTAGATAATTGTAGGTATTTTATGTAATTAATTTATTGATAGTGTAGTGTTAGGTTTAATTGTAGATAATTGTAGGTATTTTATTTAATTAATTTATTGATAGTGTAGTGTTAGGTTTAATTGTAACTTAGGTAAGGATTTATTTTACAGGTAATTTTGTAATTATTTTAACTGGGTAGCTATTAAATAGTTATTAACTATTTAATAGCTATTGTACCTGGTTAAAATAAATACAAAGTTACCTGTAAAATAAATATAAATCCTAAAATAGCTACAATGTAACTATTAGTTATATTGTAGCTATATTAGGGTTTATTTTACAGGTATTTAGCTTTAAATAGGAATAATTTATTTAATAAGATTTATTTTATTTCGTTAGATAAAAATTAAATTTAACTTAGGGGGGTGTTAGTGTTAGACTTAGCTTTAGGGGTTAATACATTTATTAGAGTAGCAGTGGGGTCCGGTTAGCAGATTAGGGGTTAATACTTGAAGTTAGGTGTTGGCGATGTTAGGGAGGGCAGATTAGGGGTTAATACTATTTATTATAGGGTTATTGAGGCGGGAGTGAGGCGGATTAGGGGTTAATAACTTTATTATAGTAGCGGTGAGGTCCGGTCGGCAGATTAGGGGTTAATAATTGTAGGTAGGTGGCGGCGACATTGGGGGCGGCAGATTAGGGGTTAATAAATATTATGTAGGTGGCGGCGGTGTTAGGGGCAGCAGATTAGGGGTACATAGGGATAACGTAGGTTGCGGCGGTGTGCGGTCGGCAGATTAGGGGTTAAAAAACTTTAATAGAGTGGCGGCGATGTGGGGGGGCCTCGGTTTAGGGGTACATAGGTAGTTTATGGGTGTTAGTGTACTTTAGAGCACAGTAGTTAAGAGCTTTCTGGGCTAACGCCGGTTCATAAAGCTCTTAACTCCTGACTTTTTGCTGCGGCTGGAGTCTTGTCGTTAGATTTCTAACGCTCACTTCAGGCAAGACTCTAAATACCGGCGTTATAAAGATCCCATTGAAAAGATAGGCTACGCAAATGGCGTAGGGGGATCTGCGGTATGGAAAAGTCGCGGCTGCAAAGTGAGCGTTAGACCCTTTCCTGACTGACTCTAAATACCAGCGGTAGCCCAAAACCAGTGTTAGGAGCCCCTAACGCTGGTTTTGACAGCTAAAGCCAAACTCTAAATCTAGCCGTAGGTATTTTTAAGGTGGTTGTGTAATCAGTGTCAGTAGTATTTTTAAAATGATCTTTTAATTTTAGAAGGTGTTGGAATTTGTGTATGTCAACAAATGTATCGAAATTGTCCATTTTAATATAATGGCATTTAAGATTTGTAACAAATACCGATCCAATTAACAGCTAGGAAGGTATTCTATACGCATAGTTAGCACCCTTAGATACCAATCCACGATCCATATAATTTGAATTGTGCTAGATGGAGTTGCGATGGCAACCCGCTAAACACGTAGTATTTGCAATTTGTAACCGCAGCAACACAAATTCCTGTTAATTGGATCGGTATTTGTCACAAGTCTTACAAACAGATCAAAATATCAACTGACTCCACGTGGTTTCTTTACACAACAGTAGGTGTGTATGTAACCCCCCCTCTTCTGTCCTTCGTTTCGTCTATTGACTGGCTACTGACTTGTTTTGTTGTGCACTTTGGATGAAACAACACCCCTGTAC
This sequence comes from Bombina bombina, assembly GCF_027579735.1. Lineage (NCBI taxonomy): Eukaryota > Metazoa > Chordata > Amphibia > Anura > Bombinatoridae > Bombina > Bombina bombina. Next base: position 870,187,820 of record NC_069500.1, read on the forward strand.
AAGCTCATTGGCTGATACACTGCCACACAGTCTTAATAGGTGTGATTTGTTTGCTTGATGTTCAGTGCCAATATCATTCTACATATTTGCCTTATGTCCCTAGAGATAGATTTATATTTAGTATAAATGTGGATTGTGCATATCATATTATGACCGGGTCTACAAAAGAGCAGTAAACACTTGTGCATAGAGGATTTTCCCTATGCCATGATATTCATTGGCTATATCTCGCTACACCATACACACTAATATGTGATTTAGTTATCTACAATACTCATAATGTCTGATGTAATTAGTAATTCTTTAGACCGCTGCTTCATAATTGCTGTTTCCGGTGCGCCTGAAGGCTCACGCGGAAACAGGGGCATCAAGCTCCGGAGCTTGATAATTCGGCCCATATTTCTTTACATGGAGTTACCATGACAATGTTTGGTTTGGGCACAATGTTCACAGGGGGAGGAGCTTATTAGCCTTTTTTAAGTTTGTGTTTTCATACACTTTTAGCTGGTCTGAGGAAGGGGAGATTGTCCCCCGAAACTTCACCTTCAGTAAAGGATTTATGAACACTTCCAGTGAGTGTGGTCTGTATTGCTTTTTTATAACTAATATTGTATCCAGCACCCAGGTTGTTGTTTAATTTGTGTCAGTAAGATTGCAAATCCCTACTTACTATCTATCTGTCTATCTATCTATCTATCTATCTATCTATCTATCTATCTTTCTATCTTACAAGTTGTTGGTTTATTTTATTTATTTATTTTGCTCTCATTTGTGAGAGCTATTTATAGAGCAACTGCAAAGCTATTGTGCTATCACTATGACTAGCATTTATCAGTTGTAATGAAGATGCGCTATAACTGACTCCACTCAGCGCTCTCCCCTTTTGTTGTAGCTAGAGCTCTGATTGGAGAACAGTTCAAACCTTCCGTTTACAGAAAAAGTGACTTGAAGTAGGCGGCAGAGCGCTGGGTATTTAAATTTTATATCTATATTAAAACTTAAGTTATAGCGCATCTTCATTACACCTGATGAATGAAACCATCTAAAATATCACTAACATTCCTGATCTGTCTTTATAAAGGGTAGAGTTTACCATCACTACCACTAAACCACCACAACCCCCAACATAAAAATACCCCGACACTATTATAAACCTAAACTGCCACAACCTCATTGCAAAACTCCTCCCCACTATTAACCCCTAACCACCACAACCCCCAACATAAAAATACCCCCTACACTATTATAAACCTAAACTGCCACAACCCCATTGCAAAACTCCTCCCCTCTATTAACCCCTAACCACCACAACCCCCAACACAAAAATACCCCCTACACTTTTGTAAACCACAACCCCATTGCAAAACTCCTCCCCTCTATTAATCCCTAACCACCACAACCCCCAACATAAAAATACCCCCTAAACTATTAACTCCTAGCTTCCACTACCCCCAATGCAAAATTACCCTACGCTATTACCCCCCTAACTACTAAACCCCAAGACCCCCTAACCTAAGACTTACTAAAAGAAAAAAAAAATTGGACAATATATGAAAAAAAAAAGAATATTTGATTTGATAAAGAATTCAAACAGTAGTTTTATATAATTTACATTATCCCAAAACATGCTGTAAAAATAAACTTTTAACTTATAGACATTTAGGTTGTGGGTGCTTTTTTCTAGATCCAGCTGTGACCACTCGTATTATTCTCTAAATGAAACAGACAAGCACACTCAATGTAAAGCTTTGTGTTGCGACAACATCACAGAATCACAGCATGACCCCAATCTGATGCTTTTGTAGTTGAACAGCGTGTGCTAGAAAACAGCAGTGCAAGCACTGGCAAAAAAATAAAAAGTAAACCTGTTCGAGCAGGTTACATGAGTCAGAGGAATAGAAGGTCTTACATATGCTAAACTGCAAACAACATTGTAAATTAGGACACATGATTGATTTTCACACAGTATTGTTAACTGAGCTTGTATTTAGACATTCTAGGGGAAATGTATTTCTCAGACAATATTATTAGGTAGAAATGAGTAAACTACTTGGGTGCTAACTACTCTTAACATATGAAAAGGACGTAAGCAAAAAAAATGTAGAGAAGGAACAAGGATTTAATATATTAAAATGAATGTTCTTTAACATAATTGCATGGTGGATACAGCAGTATTCATTCTTTTGACTCATAGGGGCCTTCAGGTTCGCCGGAAACAGCAGTCTAAAGACCGCTGCTCCATAACTTGTCTGCCTGCTCGGAGGCTGCGGACATCAATCCGCCTGAACCTATACGATCAGGCTAATTGACACCCCCTGCTAGTTGCCGCGAATCTGCAGGGGGCGGCATTGCACAAGCAGTTCACAAGAACTGTTTGTGCAATGATAAATGCCGACAGCGTATGCAGCGTTATATCGTATCATGTCCGTCCGCACTTTAATAAATCAGCCCCATAGGAACATGATTTTACAAGCAGGAAAATATAAAGTAAGTTTATGCAGCATATGAACTTTTTTTTTTAAAGTAGAGTTTCTTAAATTGCACAAATATTTTCTCAGTTTACATATAGGCCTCCATTTATCATGCTCTGTGTGGACAAAGTTCTCAGAAAGAGAATACTGCAATAAAAGAGTGACCTAAATGTCACTCAGATATCCATAGGGGGTGCTCTAAATGGTAGCAAATAATGTGAAGGCTATGAAAATATGCCCAGAAAGAAAGAAACAAAGTGTTAAATGCTATAATAAATCAACTATAGTAAATAGTCAGATAAAAAATCCCAAGAGCCTTTTGAGAGTAAACAAGATGTTATGGCAGCTCTCTGGAGAAATTATCAGACGTAGAAAATCGAATTCCTGGAAGAGAAAACAAATAGAGGTTCCTCTAAATACAGTATCATTAGGACAAAGACACAGCAAGGAAGAATAAGAAAACCACCCGCATGCGGTGAAGCACATAATAGTGCTAATGGGGCAGGCCGAGGCTTCTGAGCCACTCAGCTGACTCGAGAACCAGTTTTCCAGACAGGTGATCTCTCAGAGTGACGGTCCCACTCTCCCAGTGGGTAATTTATACCAATCGTGATCAGGTTTGTTCAAGACGTTTCCCTGCAGTAGCCCACTGCACAGGATAGCAGACCTACTCAGAGGGCCCTGAAGCAAAAATGTTCTGGTCCCCTCTAAAAGTAACTTAGAAGTAAGCAAAAGTAATCATATACATGCTGCTCTATATAATGTAAAGATAAATGGCCCTGCAACCTGTACTAATAAAAGGCTTTCCTGCATTATAATTGTACGCATTCTGCACATGCCTATGCATAGACTGGCTTGTATGGGCTCCCCCCAGCATTTGGGCCCTGTTGCCACTGCACCAATGATATTTCTGCCCGTGGTTGCTGGAATTTGAGATTGGACAAGTTATCGGGCAACCTATTTGCGCGGGGGGGATTTTGTCAGTGATACAAATGCGGATTGTCTGACATCCTCAACCTTTGAGGTTGTGGACACATTAATAAGTAGCATAAAAATGGTGCTTCTTGACTTGTCATCCTGCAACTAAATGGCCCTCAAAGTGGCTTATGCAAAATATACCAGGGCCATGTATATCCATTTAAGGAACAAATTTATATTGGAGCAAAGGTTTACGACCCTATAATCTAAAGATCTTTGAGATTATCTAAGAAGGCTCGTCAGTACTGCGAGGTCCCACAATGAATTTTAAAACAGAAAATTTTAGCTGAAGAGCTATTTAAATAGCCATGCTGGGTTCTGTATAGTAAGAAGAGACACCTGCAATGCAATATAATGCTCAAAAAAAGCCCCCAAAGATTTTGCGGGATTTTATTTTTTGCTCCATGTCAGCGAGTTTTTGATCATGAAGCCTGATCGTCAAAAACTCTGTGGCAAATAATGCACAGTACTGAGGATCCTTCTTAGATAATCTCGCCAGAACAAAGAGTTTTAGATTATAGGGCCCTCAATCAATTAGTAGAGAGTAAACAGACACAATTTGTACAGTACTTTGAAGAAATGTGTCAATGAATTTAATAGAAGTCTTTATTTTGTAAAATGATAATTTTTAAAGTGTTGGTAAATTATCATCAATTAAATCATTTAAAATTATTAAAAATAAAACCATGTAAATTATGTAATTTTTTTTATTTTAAAATATACTTATTCCCAAGTTATTTTTCTGCAAAACAATAAAGATTTCTCTGTAAAAAATATTCACTGCATTTGGTATGTACGGTGTGGAAAACCTGCAAAATGTTTTACACAAGCAAAATGAAAAAGAGAAAATATATACATAATATATAAATTCAATTATAAATCAGTGTTTTCATACCCAAAGTGGTGATATTATTTTACGTACTGTTGGGTTATTCATTTTGGAATAATTCTTCTGAAAATCGATGTACAGTATAAATAAGGCTTTAGAGTCAGTTTTAAGTGTTAACATGATAGAACACATTTTTCTTTGTCTCAAAATGTTCTAGTGGGAAAATTCTCATGTGGGGTTATATCCGTACAAGATATAACATGCATGATAATTAAATATATTACAGTTAAAACTGATTATTTAATTACTGCAGTACAACCTGTAAGCGTATCCATGCAAATGTATTCTTGGAAGAGTTGTCAGTTCATTTAACCACTGATGCTTGTTTATACTTAAAATACCATGTAGACATTATCAGGTCAAAGTCTGCATTTCATTAAATGTGAATATTTAGTATGGTTATGTCACCTGTACATAATGAAAGCATTTACATAAACACCTCATTTACCAGCTACATTTCAGCACTAGGCTTGGCATTGTTTGATTTCAGTGACAGTAGAGTTATGTTAATAACAATCAAACCATTATCTTGTCAGTTACCTTGAAGAACACACCAATAGGTTTTGTTTGCTTGTTACCTTTTTTTCAGATGAAAACATGTAAGTAAAACATTGTAATGTTAATAAAGGCTCACAAACATTTTTAATTTTCAGTCATGAAAGTATGTTGATGCAGTTAATGTGAAAACATAATTTGATCAGATCATACCATACTTTCCTAAGGAAATGCTGCTTAATAACAATGTACAAGCAGAGCAGTTGTTTTTAGGTGCTTATAATGTTATTTTAAATATTTGTCCTTATATAGGTATGTGGTATATTAACTACATTATATATTAGCCTATAAGTAACATTGGGGTGGTTCTTTGTGGGTATAGTGATCAAATGTTGCTCTAGAAACCAAAAATGTATTTTATGGTGGGGGAAAGGGAGCTCTTGTGCAGACACTGAGCTCTATGCACTAAACATAAGTGAGCCTGCGTATCGGACTGTAAGCAACAGTAGTCATCTGACCACTGCTTCTTAAAGGGACAGTATACTATAAAGTTGTTTTTGCCTTAAAGGGACAGTTTACTCAAAAATTTCTCCCCTTTAATTTGTTCCCAATGATCCGCTTTACCTGCTGGAGTGTATTAAATTGTTTGCAAGTAGCTCTTTTACCTTACATTGGCATTTGAAATAGTTGATTTATCATGTGGTATCCCTATTCTGAAAGTTTGTGGCCACAGGTCCAAGCTATAGATAAGCTTTGTAAACACAGCCAGCAGAAGAAATTACACTCAAAGTGGGATATAGCAGAGATAAGGTAATAAATGTTGATTTTCCATTGTTCTCTCCAAGTACTGGTGATTGTTTTATGGACAGATATAAGATAAAGAAGCAGGTATATGTACACAATGTGATATAGTATTGAGATCTGATTATACCTACAAGCTCAACCCATTTTATTAGGTTGTGGCTTCAAAACACAAAATCAGAGCTTTAATATACACAAATATACCTTAAAAAGCAACTCTGCAGTTGGTAAAAAAAAGCAATTGTAAACACATTAAGGGGAAAACTATTTTACAGTATACTGTCCCTTTAATGTGTTTCCAAATACTTTTTTACCAGCTGCAGAGTATAAAATGTATGAGATTTGTTTTTTTAAGGCTTATTTGTGTATATGAATTAGCTGGTTTTGTGTTTTGAAGCCACAACCTAATAAAATAGGTTGAGCTTGTAGGTATAATCAGATCTCATTACTTTATCACATTGTGTACATATACCTGCTTCTTTATCTTCTATCTGTCCATAAACCAATCACCAATACTTGGAGAGAACAATGGAAAATTAACATTTTATTACCTTATTTTTCTATAACCCACTGGGAGTGTAATTTCTTCTGCTGGCTGTGTTAACACAGCTTGGCCTTGAGGCCAAAAACCGTCAAGAAAACTGGGGATACCACAGGCTAAATCAACTATTTCAAATGCCAATATAAGGGTAATGGAAATATTTGTAAACAATTTAATACAATCCAGCAGGTAAAGTGGATCATTGGGAACAAATTAAAGGGGAGACATTTTTTGAGTAAACTGCCCCTTTAACCTCTGCGCCACCTCTGTGGTGGCATAGATAAATCACCCCAAACACATTCGTTCCGTGTGATTGACAGTTTGTGCAAGAGCAGGAGGTAGTGCTTCACAAGCAAATGCTTGTGTGATTGTAAATGCGTGCAGCGAATGAGCAGTGTTCGCCTGTCTACGGAGTGATAGAATAAGGAACAAGGCTATCTACTTGGAAATCTGTCCGCTCATCTCAGCTATGATTGGGCAGCAGACACTATAAATCTGCTGCACGCATGTACTATTGTCCTCTTGCATGACACATTAGCTCTAATTGTTTACCCCACCAGAAGCAAAAGAATATGCTCATTGTATGGAATTGCTTTTTCTCTCTTCCTAGACTAAGTGGTAATGGTGGTCACCTGCATTACTAGGCACTAGGGCAGTTCTTGCTAGAGCCAAAATTGCCTATTAATAGCCATAAATAGACAACAAAGAAATAATAAAATAAAAAATAATGTATATATCTAATGTATTCACTTATAGGGGACAGGGGCTAGCGCAATGGAGATTTCACAATCCATCTTTCTCTCGCTGATAATACAAGTTGGGAGAGATTGACATTGCGCTAGGGCAATAGTCTTTTCCGCTTCAATCCATACTGCAATCTAAAAGCTCTGGTAAAGTGTGTTCCAAAATAAAAAAGTTGTACAAAACACAACAAAAATACATTACAAATCACTCTTACACCCATAAACTACACTAGTAACCCCTAAACCGCCACCCCCCCCCACATTGCTATCACTAAATTAAAGTATTAACCCCTAAACCGCCATCCACCACATCGCAAACTATCTAAATAAACTATTAACCCCCAAACTGCCATCCCCCCCAAATGGCAAACTATCTAAATAAAATATTATCCCGAAAAGGGCATTTGGATGGTCATTGCCCTTAAAGAAAAAGCTTTTTTCCTATTGGCTGATAAAAGTGTATCGCTCATGAGTGATAAAAAATTAGCGCACCACTTGTCATCTAGCCAATAGGGGCCTGTTTATCAAGCTCTGTATGGAGCTTGATGCCCCGTGTTTCTGGCAAGCCTTCAGGCTCGCCGGAATCAGAAGTTATGATGCAGCAGTCTAAAGACCGCTGCTCCATAATCTGTCCGCCTTCTCTGAGGCGGCGGACAGACATCACCGAAAATCAACCCAATCCAATACGATCAGGTTGATTGACACCCCCTGCTAGCGGCCGATGCAATGATAAATGCAGAGAGCGTATGCTGTCGGCATTTATCGATGTGCAGCTGACATGATCCGCAATATCGGATCATGTCCACTCATGATAAATAGGCCCCCATTGTCTTTAAAAGTAAAACATATGATAAGTTAACTATCACACCCTATATTTTCAATGATGAGTGCAAACTCATGCTCATACTACAAGTTCATGGTTAGCCCTTGTTATCGAAATATTAAAAGGACAGTCAACACCAGAATTTTTGTTGTTTTAAAAGATAGATAATCCCTTAATTACCCATTCCCCAGTTCTGCATAATCAACACAGTTATAATAATACACTTTTTACCTCTGTGATTACCTTGTATCTAAGCCTCTGCAGACTGCCCCTTATTTCAGTTCTTTTGACAGACTTTCATTTTAGCCAATCAGTGCTCACTCCTCAGTAAATTTACGTGCATGAGCTCAATGTTATCTATATGAAACACATGAACAAACGCCCTCTAGTGGTGAAAAAAGGTCAAAATGCATTTAGATTAGAGGCGGCCTTCAAGGTCTAAGAAATTAGCATATGAACCTCCTAGGTTTAGCTTTCAACTAAGAATACCAAGAGAACAAAGCAAAATTGGTGCTAAAAGTAAATTGGAAAGTTGTTTAAAATTACATGCCCTACTTGAATCATGAAAGTTTTTTTTGGACTTGACTGTCTCTTTAACCAAAGCAAAAAAACTCATAAACCACAAAACTGATCTCTTAGGTTTTATTTCCACACTATTTCAAGCTTTTGTGCATAAATAAAACACACTAATGCTATTAAAAGGGGCAGTCTAGTCAAAAAAAAACTTTCATGATTCAGATAGGGAATGTAATTTTAAACAACTTTTCAATGTACTTTTATCATCAATTTTGCTTTGTTCACTAGAGGGTGTTAGTTCATGTGAGCCACAGAGATAAACATTGTGCTCACGCCCATGGAGTTACCTAGGAGTCAGGACTGATTGGCTAAAATGCAAGTCTGTCAAAAGAACTGAAAATAAGGGGGTAGTCTGCAGAGGCTTAGATACAAGGTAATCACAGAGGTAAAAAGTATATTAATATAACAGTGTTGGTTATGCAAAACCAGGTAATGGGTAATAAGGGGATTATCTATCTTTTTAAACAATAAAAATTCTGGTGTAGACTATCCCTTAAAGATTTACTTAGAGGGCAAGTCAACTTAAAAATTATTATTACATTATTAGATAATGTATTTAATGATGTTGACAAACTGTAAGCCAATTATACTCTAAATATAGTTTGCAAGTAAAACCACCAACTATTTCACCTCGGCCCGTTTTGAAATGGCCGCCTGACCCCTTCTGTCCTGGCGTCACCCTCCAGCTTCCATAGAGTGTTCTAAGTCGATCCTGTGCATTCCTCTGTTTCACGCATGTGCAATGCGCAAGTTTTGTCAAGGGGGCATTTGGAGTCAGGAAGAAAACAAACCACTCAGTACCATAGCGGTTTCTCTATGCGGCGCACCAGTGTCCCACAGCAGTTGGAGTGGTAATTGAAGTCATCAGAAGTACAGCGGTCCCACAGCAGTTTTTACAACTCCAACTGCTGTGGGACCTCTGTGCTTCTGATGACTTCAATTACCACATTGCTGCTGACAGCCGCATAGGTTATTAAAACTGTAACTGAGGATAGTGTAAATAAAGATCCTGGATTTGTCTCAGGTCCTGCCAAAGCTACATTGTATTGCCCAGGGGATTAGAACAATTGGTGGGTGATAGTGGCAGCAGGAAATCTGAATATCGGTAGCAAGCGTGCATGGTATTAATGAGGGATTAGTGCCGTTAACCCTTTCCCCGCCGGCAGCTGCGTCTCATTAACACAGGATGGTGTCTGGTGCACCTGAGCTTTGGCAGGACCTGAGACAAATCCAGGATCTTTATTTACACTATCCTCAGTTATACTTCCAGTTCCAATAACCTATGCGGCTGTTAGCAGCAATGTGGTAATTGAAGTCATCCCACAGCAGTGTAACTGAGGATAGTGTAAATAAAGATCCTGGATTTGTCTCAGGTCCTGCCAGAGCTCAGGTTCACCAGACACCATCATGTGTTAATGAGACGCAGCTGCTGGCGGGGAGAGGGTTCATAGCACTAATCCCTCATTAATACCATGCACGCTTGCTACCGATATTCAGATTTCTTGCTGCCACTATCACCCACCAATTGATCTAATCCCCCGGGCAATACAATGTAGCTTTGGCAGGACCTGAGACAAATCCAGCAAACAAACTGGATACTCAAGATGTGGTAAAGAAATGTTAAGACTCAGGACGGGTCAAGGACAAAAATGATTGGAAGGCTAAGAAAACTTTTAAAATCTGATGAGAAGTTTCTCAGAGTTTCTTCTTTGAGAAGAAGTCCAGCAAGGACCTGGCTCAGCATCTGGCACCTTCATTGGGATGCCAAGTTGACCCTTCTATAGTCTGAAGAAGCTTGATCAGGACTGGTCTTTGTAGAAGGGTAGCAGCTAAGAAACCACTTTTTCGGAAGGGGAACAGGGTGAAAAGGTTAAGATATGGTAAAGCTTACAAAGATTGGACTGAAGATCAGTGGAAAAGAGTATTATGGAGTGACGAATCCAAGTTTGAAATGTTTGGGTCCAATTGTCAACAATATGTGAGAAGAAGAGTTGGAGAGAGATGGATGAATGAGTGCTTGTGGACTTTACTGAAACATGGTGAAAGGTCTGTCCTGGTTTGGGGCTGCATTTCTGCCAGAGGTGTTAGCGATATTTTCTGAATTGATGGGATCATGAATGCTGACAAGTACAGAAATATTTTATTTTATTTTTTTTATTAACTTTATTTATGATTAGAATCCAGTACATACATGGCATAAGATTTAACTTAGTGCAGCTTAATGATATTATTCAAGAAAAAGACCATTGAAAAGATACAAGTATCAATCTTTGTCTAGACACATCCTCAATGATCTGCAGAACTTCACCATGCAGAGGTCTGGGTTCATTTTTTTTTTCATAAATGACAAAACAACATTATAACATCATAACATAAATCTTAACAAACAAAAATAACTTACTTACCCAGGGCCCCCCGGCCAAGGTCGCCCCCCATGGACACGAGGGAGAAACAGAGAAGGAGAAAGAAGATGACAGCAAGAAGTGGTACCGCAACAAAAGACCCCAGAGCAGACAAGATTATGTGCACCCAGGCTAGGCTTATTGATTATTCTTGGGCAGCTGGGAAAGACCATCTGCCTTGGAGATTCTCATTTAAGATAAAAAGACTATTTTTAAATGGGTATATGACTCTTTCTCTAACTGACTCCGGTAGGTATAGAAGATAGGTGTCCCATTTAGATATGAAATGTTTTATCCGCTTCTCCGGATCGCCCTTCACGTCTGCCTGTTCAATTAGCATTTGCGTGTGTATACTTCTAATCAGTTTTTGAAGAGAGGGAGGTTTTTCCCCTGCCCAACCCGCCAATATAACTTGTTTTGCCAAAACCACAACCAGAGACACAAAGTTATCAAAAGGATGGGAGACAGCGGCAGAGATTAGGAAGATTATGTGTTGGGCGGAGAGTACAATCTGAGATTTTGTTACTTTCGTAAGCCAGTACGATACCTTGAGCCAAAAGTTCCTAAGCTTGGGACAATTCCATAATAGATGCAACCAGTCAGGGGAGCTATAGCTACATTTAGGGCAGATATCCTTAGCCTCAGGAATCCATCTAGAGCGCAGACAGAAATATTTTTTAATTCATCATGCCATTCCTTCTGGAAAGCACCTGAGTAGGAATGGTTTTATTTTTCAGCATGATAATAATCCCAGGCACACGTTAATGCAGTGAAATCATATTTGGAGAGAAAAACAGCTGATAAAACACTTACAGTCATGGACTGATCTCTACAGAGTCAGAGATGAATATTATAGAGGCAGTAAGGGATCACCTGGACAGAGAAAGAAATAAGACAATCTAAATTTAACGAAGAACTCTGGGAAGTGCTGAAAGAAGCCTGGTATAATATACCACAAGATTACTTAAAAAAACTTCAGGACAGTCTCCCCAAAAGAGATCAAGATGTGCTTAGTGCCAAGGGAGGTCACACTAAATACTGACTTTTGCCTGAAGAAGCCATTTTATTCTGATTTTTTTATATATATTTTGTGTGAATATTTCCTGTGTTTTATGTTTGTATATTAATAAAGAGACCAACAAATAAATAAGGATGGTCATTAAAACTTTGCTAAAACAACAAATCTAATGGTGGCCTAAGACTTTAGCACAGTACTGTATATATTTGTGTTAATGTGTATATACACATATAAACATATAAATATATATATATATATATATATATATATATATATATATAGTCACCCTTGAGTATCTATCATGTAAAAACATTTAAATTTAAAGAGTCATTCCAGCTAAAATTGGAATATACACAGTTTAATTTTGAATAGAAGCATTTTTGCAATATACATCTATTAGCAAAACATACTCCTAGTAAAATCTATAGCTGTTTTAATAGTGTATTTAAGTATGCACCGTGTGCCACCACTTTAAACACACTTGCTCAGAGAGCCTAAGGTACTTGTATAATCTGGTAAAAACTCAATTTGCATCATTGCTGATATGATACGAGTTGCCACTGGCACTCTGAATAGTTGCAGTATTTAAAATGCTGGTGCACTGAGAATATTTAGCTATGCTTCACATGCATGTGCAGAGAAAAATGCTATTATAAAAGTGATAACTTATACTAGAAGCATTTTTGCCAATATATGGATAATGAAAATATGTTTCCAATCAAAGATGTAGTTCATCTATGTGCATTTCAATGTGGACCAAAGTGTCCCTTTTAAGTATCAACATTTGTTCACCTCTCCTTATCTGTGGTCAATTGTGAAATCACTGCACACAACAAAACCAAACATGAACTGCAGATTCAGAAATAGTGCTGTCAATCTGAAAACATTGTGGCCTCTATTTATCAAGGTCTGGCGGACCTGATCCGACAGTGCGGATCAGGTCTGCCAGACCTCGCTGAATAAGGCGAGCAATACGCTTGCCGTATTCAGCATTGCACCAGCAGCTCACAAGAGCTGCTGGTGCAACGCCGCCCCCTGCAGACTCACGGACAATGGGCCGCCAGAAGGGGATTGTCAATCAACCCGATCGTATTCGATCGGGTTGATTTCCGGCGATGTCTGTCCGCCTGCTCAGAGTAGGCGGACAGGGTTATGGAGCAGCGGTCTTTGTGACCGCTGCTTCATAACTGCTGTTTCTGGCGAGCCTGCAGGCTCGCCAGAAACACGGGGCATCAAGCTCCATTCGGAGCTTGATAGATAAGCCCCTGTATCTTCTGTGATCCCAAGCGGATTATGTGCTATTCATCCAGATAAGTTGAATCTAATATTTGCGCATTTTCTGACATAGTACGAATTAAACAACTAGAGATACTAATTGTACAAGGAGATACACTTAGGATTGTTAGAAAAGAATACCACAAAGAAAATTAATAAGGGAAAGGATTGAATAAATTATATATTTATTTATAATATCTTCCAAATGTGAGATAATATGATACAATGATCAGTCTGTACTGTGAAGGAGGGAAGTGTGTGATATTCTTCACTGAATGAATTTTGATATTTATAGTGGGAAGTGATGCGTTTATGTTGTGAAGAGTTGTGTTGAGATGTGGGGTTGGGCTAGAGGTGTACCCCTATTTTTTGAGCGAATAAAGTGGAGAAGATAATGTCAAAATTAGTGAGTGACAAATTGTAAATACTAGTACAAGAAAGGAGACTAAGACTCATATTGGTAATTAATTCTGTATGCTATTATAGTTGATGTGTTATTTAACCGTGTATTGGGATATAGAGAAAATATATAGTTAATTCTTTGGAGTTAAGTCCCTAATCTTACATTTTTTAGATAATATCCCCTGTGTTTGTATACTTATAATGGTTATTGTATTAACCAAGATGTTTAACAGTAATTATCCTATGTGGGTTGTTCTAATGATAACCTTAATGTGTATTTTCTCCCAAATTTAGGTGAGTATATAATATTGAAGACACAATTTTGGATGAAGGTGATTTTTTAACTTAAGGGTCAGATATATACAAAAAAGTTATTGAAGTCATTCATGCCAAACGGTTTAACCGCATTTAGGTGGTATATCCATTTGCACTCCATTTTTAATAAGGCCTTTTCGATGTTACCACCTCTTATGCCAAGAGATGCTTTTTGGATCACAGTGTATTTTAGGTCCATAGGTGAACCATTGTGGTGTGATAAGAAATGTTTGGCCACAGAGGTGATTTTTTTGCCTTTATCTTTATCTCTTTGGGCATATTTGATGTTATACACATGTTCCAAGATGCGTGTTTTTATTTCCCTTGTTGTCATGCCAACGTATGCCATTTGGCAAGAGCAGTAGAGTGCATATATTACTCCTATCGTGGTGCATGAGAAATGTGCTTGGAGGTTATATATTTGTCCTGTTTTTTTAGTTATTGTTTTTGTTTTCAGAACATATTTACAGGCAGAACAGGTACCACATGGGTACATACCTGGGTTTGTGTCTTTTTTCTTGGCAGTTCTTACGATGTGACTAGATACCAGTTTGTCTCTCAAGTTGTTTGGTCTCTTATATCCTAATGAGACTCTGTCGCCTATTAATGGCTTAAGGGTTTCATCATTTTGGAGTATGTTCCAATGGTCATTAATAATTTTAATAACATGTGGCATCTGGGGGTTATATGTCGTAATGAGTCTAGGACATGACTCTTGGAGAGTTTTACTTTTTGGAATTAATAGTTCATCTCTACTTTTCCTGAGTGCTTTGTACTTAGCTCTCTTTATGGATTTCTTACTATATCCACGTGCCATTAGTCTTTGTGCTAAGGCTACACTTTCCTGTATGTAGATCTCATTGGTAGTGCAGTTCCGACGCAGTCTCAGAAATTCCCCGTATGGTATTGCTTTCAGGGTACTAGGAGAATGGGCACTGGAATGATGTAGAAGAGTGTTAGTTGATGTTTCTTTCCTGAACATCGTAGTATTGATGAATCCTTCATTGTTTTTGAATATTTTTAAATCCAAAAAGCATATCTCCTGCTGGCTAGCCTCAAAAGTTAATTTGATATTAAGATCATTTTTATTAATTCTCTTCATAAAGGTTTCAAGTTGTTCATATGACCCTTCCCAGATGAAAAGAACATCATCTATGTATCTTAACCACATTGGGATGTGTTCAGTATATTTTTCGAGCTCATTAGAAAATACATAGAATAGTTCCCAGTAGCCAAGAAATAAATTCGCGTAAGTCGGCGCGCACGCTGTACCCATAGCGGTACCTTGGGTTTGCAAGTAATACCTGTCATTAAATGTGAAAAAGTTATGAGTCAGGACAAATTTCAGATTTAAAAATATTCAAAAACAATGAAGGATTCATCAATACTACGATGTTCAGGAAAGAAACATCAACTAACACTCTTCTACATCATTCCAGTGCCCATTCTCCTAGTACCCTGAAAGCAATACCATACGGGGAATTTCTGAGACTGCGTCGGAACTGCACTACCAATGAGATCTACATACAGGAAAGTGTAGCCTTAGCACAAAGACTAATGGCACGTGGATATAGTAAGAAATCCATAAAGAGAGCTAAGTACAAAGCACTCAGGAAAAGTAGAGATGAACTATTAATTCCAAAAAGTAAAACTCTCCAAGAGTCATGTCCTAGACTCATTACGACATATAACCCCCAGATGCCACATGTTATTAAAATTATTAATGACCATTGGAACATACTCCAAAATGATGAAACCCTTAAGCCATTAATAGGCGACAGAGTCTCATTAGGATATAAGAGACCAAACAACTTGTGAGACAAACTGGTATCTTGTCACTTCGTAAGAACTGCCAAGAAAAAAGACACAAACCCAGGTATGTACCCATGTGGTACCTGTTCTGCCTGTAAATATGTTCTGAAAACAAAAACAATAACTAAAAAAACAGGACAAATATATAACCTCCAAGCACATTTCTCATGCACCACGATAGGAGTAATATATGCACTCTACTGCTCTTGCCAAATGGCATACGTTGGCATGACAACAAGGGAAATAAAAACACGCATCTTGGAACATGTGTATAACATCAAATATGCCCAAAGAGATAAAGATAAAGGCAAAAAAATCACCTCTGTGGCCAAACATTTCTTATCACACCACAATGGTTCACCTATGGACCTAAAATACACTGTGATCCAAAAAGCATCTCTTGGCATAAGAGGTGGTAACATCGAAAAGGCCTTATTAAAAATGGAGTGCAAATGGATATACCACCTAAATGCGGTTAAACCGTTTGGCATGAATGACTTCAATAACTTTTTTGTATATATCTGACCCTTAAGTTAAAAAATCACCTTCATCCAAAATTGTGTCTTCAATATTATATACTCACCTAAATTTGGGAGAAAATACACATTAAGGTTATCATTAGAACAACCCACATAGGATAATTACTGTTAAACATCTTGGTTAATACAATAACCATTATAAGTATACAAACACAGGGGATATTATCTAAAAAATGTAAGATTAGGGACTTAACTCCAAAGAATTAACTATATATTTTCTCTATATCCCAATACACAGTTAAATAACACATCAACTATAATAGCATACAGAATTAATTACCAATATGAGTCTTAGTCTCCTTTCTTGTACTAGTATTTACAATTTGTCACTCACTAATTTTGACATTATCTTCTCCACTTTATTCGCTCAAAAAATAGGGGTACACCTCTAGCCCAACCCCACATCTCAACACAACTCTTCACAACATAAACGCATCACTTCCCACTATAAATATCAAAATTCATTCAGTGAAGAATATCACACACTTCCCTCCTTCACAGTACAGACTGATCATTGTATCATATTATCTCACATTTGGAAGATATTATAAATAAATATATAATTTATTCAATCCTTTCCCTTATCTCCCTTCCACTTTTTTATTGATATACAGTTTTATTCCTCACAAATCACATTTCCTGTGTTCAATCTTATCACCCCTTGTCACATAGCACTATAGCCACTCTCTTACAATAACCCACACCTGGGATCCCAAACAAGAATCTATAGTCGAGACTAAACTTCATCAATTTGTATTTACTGGCTTAAAAATTATTTCTCTATATGTATATATATATATACAAAGAGATTAAAATAAAATAAGTCTAATCCAAGACCAAACGACAGGATACGTCCTATCCCACTATCAGTACATTAGCCTAAAATTATATATACATCGATAGATGGAAATAAAAATAATGTAATATAGCACCAAATTCAATACATAACTATATGCAACCGGTTTATCTGCCGACCGGGTTCATACCAATTTTTCCTTGTGAGTCCTATCTACACAATATACATTAAGAATACCAATCACGTTATCTTACTAAGCATAACTACTAATCTGCATTATCTTGAAACTAAAGCAGTATAAATTACAAAACAGTATCCCATATCGTGATCGGCTATTCCAACTTCCATCTATATATTAACAAATAAACATGTCCACATACTAATAATACTACGACATTCTAGTATTTCCCAAATATGCTGCCATTATAAGCGGCAGTCTGTCCTACAACCCCTGAATAAACACGTTATATCCTGTAGTGCGTCGGCACATAAATCGTAGATTTTATGCATTTGCTTTAAAGACCAAGATCCTAATTATACCATTGCGGTAAGACACAATAATTTACTACTAAGCAATAGTCAGGTATAATACAAAGTAATTCTTAAGTCTCAATGCCGCATGTCACAAACCGCAGTGATCATCCAATCATTGCTACTGAACACACATACCCCTTGTTTACTTAATGCTGATTGGTCCTTTACTGACATCACATACGCCCCCCTACTTACACGCCCTCCTCGCGTTACGTAATACCGGATGTCACTGTCTACTCATATGATTGACAGAATGAGCATCCAATCAGAGTCATTTAAAACGGAGAGGGACATCGAATCAGGGGCTTGAGGTGGGACAACCACCAACATAAATAACGCCGAGTAGCAGCGGCCCGCACCCCCTCTGAGGAAGCGTTCTGTGAAACGCGCGTCAGGGGTCCAGCAGGAGAAGCTAGTTCTCTCCTGTCTGTCGCTTTTTTAACTGCTTGCCTAGTTAACAATAGAATTTGAATATACCTATATATTTGTTGAAACCTGGTGCCTACTATTTACCTTAAAAAATCATAACAACTTAAAAGTAAAATAGCCCTCGGATTGTAAGGGCTTAGCTTATCTTGCACAATAATTTTGTGGGCATCAGGCTGAATACATAGAGCATTGCTGACTATATCTATTTAATGTAACTAGGTTTAAGTGTTTTTAAACCTTTCAGGCTACTTCTGTGTGAATGTTTGTTCCTAGTTGTAACAATAAAGTATTAAAGTATGAATGTAATGGAACATTTTAAACAAATAGAGTAATCCTCATATTCATATGATTATTTGGAGTTAAAGAAATAATTTTCTTTGTGGTATTCTTTTCTAACAATCCTAAGTGTATCTCCTTGTACAATTAGTATCTCTAGTTGTTTAGTCCTACCCTCTAAGAATCCACATTAGATGTGCACCATAATTATTACAAGTGATTACTGAGTATTGGTATATTATATACCATATTTGATTTACATAATAGGTACAACATCTAATTACTGACTAACTCCTACTATCCCCCACCACACTTTTCAAAGCTTAGTTCTTTGGGAGAATATACCCAGAGTCTCTCTTCTGGGTTTAGCCCTTTTCCTTGGGGGTTTAATAAGTAACAAAATATACAAAATGAATATTCAATCAGATATGGCTAATCGCCATCAGAAACGACTTACAGAACTTAACTCTATTTTTAACAGTTCCACTAGGGACAATATACAAATCAATGAGGATGAATTAAACAATGTGTTATGTAAATTACATCAAACCTTACATAAACAATCTAAAAGATGGTGGAACTGGCACTTCTTTGAGAAGTATGCAGAAAAAAACATAATTCCCAGAGGGTTAAGGATGAAGGTATTTCCAGCCTTCAACCTTTATAACAATGATTTAACCAAAGAATGGGAAACAGCCTTGTCAGAGTGCTCTCTCAAATTAATAAATATATTAATTAAACACGATAAACTCGAACTAACAAAGTTAGATTCTGAAATTGAAGAATATAATGCCCAACTGTCTCAATTTAATGATAAAATAGATTACAAAAATCAGTATGATAAATATCAAAAGGAATTGGACAAGTTGGAGCAAGAAATCATAGCAACCAAAAAACAAAAGTTGCAGAGAGATATTGAAGATTTTCAAAATCAAAGAGTTTATCGTTGGTGTAGTAATGTCACCCCTAGATATAGAGGTAACAGATACCTTGTTCAACAATCTGAGAGCAGTGCAGAAAGTGAAACAGATATTTCAGACAATGACTTAGACACCAATACTGACAATGAAAGTACTACTACAGACACAATTAGTGCCAGACCGAAGAGCTATAGCTCAGTACAATCCTCCACATCATCTTCTTCTTCCTCATCATCTTTTTTGTCCAAAACCCCACACAATATAACTCCACCAGTCACCTCAGCCAATCAGACCAACACTCAGAACAGGGGCAACAAACGGAAATTTTCAGGCCCAGTGAGACAGTCAGCAAGAAGAAGGGAATTGAGTCCCTTCAGCAAGATAAGGATGAACAAATGAGGATTATTAACCTCTCTGATTATACACTCAGTACTACACACAAATCTGTACTATCCAGAGGACTGTCTTTCTGCCCTGTAAATTCACTAAATAAATTTGAGGTAATAAGAGATATCCATCTGTTCTCCAGAAAAATATTGCTCAAAAAATTATATGCCTTTAATCCAAACAGTTTGAATGCAGATGATTTACTTACTGTAGACATACTGCAGGAGCTATCTGCAGATAGTACAGATACACAAACAGTAACTAACACGAATACGCCAGTAGATGAATCTGCATCTTCTGTTTGGAAATCAAATGTAAAACCCAAATCTACTTATGTTCCATCCTTTTCTATATCCCCAGAGATACAGATTTTCTGTAAGATGGTTTGTAAAGAAATCGAACAATTGCCCATATACAGGGCCAAACAAAACCTCAATATCAATGAAATTAATGCATTAAGAGAGATAGAATCATGGCAAGATGTTTTAATCAAGCCATCAGATAAAGGTGGGAACGTGGTCCTTTGGCCACAACAAATGTATATGGATGAGGCTAAAAAACAACTTTCCAACTCTGCTTGTTACAAACAGTTGATATTCAACCCGCAGAGTTCATATCTTACCCAATATAATAAGATGATATTAAGTGCTTGGAAATCAAATATAATATCTAACTCAGAGAAAAAGTATCTGATAAAGGACAACCCCAAAGTAGCCACTTTATACTTTCTACCGAAAGTGCACAAAAATCCCTCAATACCTCCTGGAAGACCTATTGTGTCAGGAAATGACAACTTAACAGAAAATGCAAGTAAATTTGTAGACTTGCGATTAAGGGAATATCTCACAAGCATACCCTCATATGTACGTGACACAATGGAGGTACTGCAGCTGTTACAAAACATCAAATTATCAGAGGATATGTGGCTAGTAACAGCGGACGTCGAGTCCCTTTATACTAATATAAAACACGAAGATGGAATTAAAGCCATTAAATATTATTTGGCCTCAAATAATAACGATAACAATCTACATAATGACTTTATAATTCAACTCCTGAAATTTGTCCTGACTCATAACTTTTTCACATTTAATGACAGGTATTACTTGCAAACCCAAGGTACCGCTATGGGTACAGCGTGCGCGCCGACTTACGCGAATTTATTTCTTGGCTACTGGGAACTATTCTATGTATTTTCTAATGAGCTCGAAAAATATACTGATGTAATGTTTAAGTATGAACTAGTACCCTTGTTCATGCAGGACCACTCAGTCTCACACCTTACCTCGGGTTCACTAAGATCTAACTTGTGTGAACCCTGTTATGCTCATAGATCTGAGGGTCACTACTGTAGGATACAGAGTGAAGATGGTATACCAAAAGGAGTTGGATATGAGCTAAACAGTAATATAGTATGGTAATGTAGGATAACTCAGAATCCAAAGTTTAGGGAGAAGCTTATTCACATCCAAATGACTTGTAGACTCGCATCACACACATATAAAATATTTACATAACTTGCACAGGCACACACACACACTTTAGATAGAGTTGTGCAGAGTAGCTTCGTTGGTTAAAGTCAGTTTAAGCACATAAAGTTCATCAGAGGTTAATGCAAATGGAGTAGTGCTATTTAGGCAAATGATAGATACGGCAAAAGTCACTGTGCAAGTCAATATAGTGAATCACAAGTGGAATAGTACATGTAACAGCAAGTGCATGAGATAAACTGGTTAATAGTTTAGTATGGCAGGTAGACTTGATTACTTGATTATTTGAGGCAAGCAGTAGCAAATGACATGAAAGGCAAGATATCCTTATTTGTAAATTGGTAATACAGACCGGTAATCCAGATGATATTATATACAAACCGACTTCCCAAATAGTATCCTCAGAGTGGAGCAGAAGCGGAGTTACCGGAGAAGAAATGCACACAGCGTGTGCCGAGATTCAGTGAGAGTGTGTGGCGGCTGCGGTTTCACCTAGTGACGTCACACGCCAACGGACCAGCATGCGAGTAAGCAGGAAGCAAGCAGCGAGAGAGACAGGAACAAAGTTGTGGAGCTGCAAAACCACAAGACTTGGGTAACAAGAACTAGCATCAGAAGCAGGAAATCCCAACTTAGACAGGAGGGAATAGCTGGGTGCGAAGTGTTCAGGAACAGTGGGTGACTGAACAAATTACCAAGCAACGTTCAACAGTAGGTGGAGCCTTAAATAGCAGTATGATAATTAGTTGTTAAAGGTACAGAATGGTAAAATCCTGACAACTGAACACATCCCAATGTGGTTAAGATACATAGATGATGTTCTTTTCATCTGGGAAGGGTCATATGAACAACTTGAAACCTTTATGAAGAGAATTAATAAAAATGATCTTAATATCAAATTAACTTTTGAGGCTAGCCAGCAGGAGATATGCTTTTTGGATTTAAAAATATTCAAAAACAATGAAGGATTCATCAATACTACGATGTTCAGGAAAGAAACATCAACTAACACTCTTCTACATCATTCCAGTGCCCATTCTCCTAGTACCCTGAAAGCAATACCATACGGGGAATTTCTGAGACTGCGTCGGAACTGCACTACCAATGAGATCTACATACAGGAAAGTGTAGCCTTAGCACAAAGACTAATGGCACGTGGATATAGTAAGAAATCCATAAAGAGAGCTAAGTACAAAGCACTCAGGAAAAGTAGAGATGAACTATTAATTCCAAAAAGTAAAACTCTCCAAGAGTCATGTCCTAGACTCATTACGACATATAACCCCCAGATGCCACATGTTATTAAAATTATTAATGACCATTGGAACATACTCCAAAATGATGAAACCCTTAAGCCATTAATAGGCGACAGAGTCTCATTAGGATATAAGAGACCAAACAACTTGAGAGACAAACTGGTATCTAGTCACTTCGTAAGAACTGCCAAGAAAAAAGACACAAACCCAGGTATGTACCCATGTGGTACCTGTTCTGCCTGTAAATATGTTCTGAAAACAAAAACAATAACTAAAAAAACAGGACAAATATATAACCTCCAAGCACATTTCTCATGCACCACGATAGGAGTAATATATGCACTCTACTGCTCTTGCCAAATGGCATACGTTGGCATGACAACAAGGGAAATAAAAACACGCATCTTGGAACATGTGTATAACATCAAATATGCCCAAAGAGATAAAGATAAAGGCAAAAAAATCACCTCTGTGGCCAAACATTTCTTATCACACCACAATGGTTCACCTATGGACCTAAAATACACTGTGATCCAAAAAGCATCTCTTGGCATAAGAGGTGGTAACATCGAAAAGGCCTTATTAAAAATGGAGTGCAAATGGATATACCACCTAAATGCGGTTAAACCGTTTGGCATGAATGACTTCAATAACTTTTTTGTATATATCTGACCCTTAAGTTAAAAAATCACCTTCATCCAAAATTGTGTCTTCAATATTATATACTCACCTAAATTTGGGAGAAAATACACATTAAGGTTATCATTAGAACAACCCACATAGGATAATTACTGTTAAACATCTTGGTTAATACAATAACCATTATAAGTATACAAACACAGGGGATATTATCTAAAAAATGTAAGATTAGGGACTTAACTCCAAAGAATTAACTATATATTTTCTCTATATCCCAATACACAGTTAAATAACACATCAACTATAATAGCATACAGAATTAATTACCAATATGAGTCTTAGTCTCCTTTCTTGTACTAGTATTTACAATTTGTCACTCACTAATTTTGACATTATCTTCTCCACTTTATTCGCTCAAAAAATAGGGGTACACCTCTAGCCCAACCCCACATCTCAACACAACTCTTCACAACATAAACGCATCACTTCCCACTATAAATATCAAAATTCATTCAGTGAAGAATATCACACACTTCCCTCCTTCACAGTACAGACTGATCATTGTATCATATTATCTCACATTTGGAAGATATTATAAATAAATATATAATTTATTCAATCCTTTCCCTTATCTCCCTTCCACTTTTTTATTGATATACAGTTTTATTCCTCACAAATCACATTTCCTGTGTTCAATCTTATCACCCCTTGTCACATAGCACTATAGCCACTCTCTTACAATAACCCACACCTGGGATCCCAAACAAGAATCTATAGTCGAGACTAAACTTCATCAATTTGTATTTACTGGCTTAAAAATTATTTCTCTATATGTATATATATATATATATACAAAGAGATTAAAATAAAATAAGTCTAATCCAAGACCAAACGACAGGATACGTCCTATCCCACTATCAGTACATTAGCCTAAAATTATATATACATCGATAGATGGAAATAAAAATAATGTAATATAGCACCAAATTCAATACATAACTATATGCAACCGGTTTATCTGCCGACCGGGTTCATACCAATTTTTCCTTGTGAGTCCTATCTACACAATATACATTAAGAATACCAATCACGTTATCTTACTAAGCATAACTACTAATCTGCATTATCTTGAAACTAAAGCAGTATAAATTACAAAACAGTATCCCATATCGTGATCGGCTATTCCAACTTCCATCTATATATTAACAAATAAACATGTCCACATACTAATAATACTACGACATTCTAGTATTTCCCAAATATGCTGCCATTATAAGCGGCAGTCTGTCCTACAACCCCTGAATAAACACGTTATATCCTGTAGTGCGTCGGCACATAAATCGTAGATTTTATGCATTTGCTTTAAAGACCAAGATCCTAATTATACCATTGCGGTAAGACACAATAATTTACTACTAAGCAATAGTCAGGTATAATACAAAGTAATTCTTAAGTCTCAATGCCGCATGTCACAAACCGCAGTGATCATCCAATCATTGCTACTGAACACACATACCCCTTGTTTACTTAATGCTGATTGGTCCTTTACTGACATCACATACGCCCCCTACTTACACGCCCTCCTCGCGTTACGTAATACCGGATGTCACTGTCTACTCATATGATTGACAGAATGAGCATCCAATCAGAGTCATTTAAAACGGAGAGGGACATCGAATCAGGGGCTTGAGGTGGGACAACCACCAACATAAATAACGCCGAGTAGCAGCGGCCCGCACCCCCTCTGAGGAAGCGTTCTGTGAAACGCGCGTCAGGGGTCCAGCAGGAGAAGCTAGTTCTCTCCTGTCTGTCGCTTTTTTAACTGCTTGCCTAGTTAACAATAGAATTTGAATATACCTATATATTTGTTGAAACCTGGTGCCTACTATTTACCTTAAAAAATCATAACAACTTAAAAGTAAAATAGCCCTCGGATTGTAAGGGCTTAGCTTATCTTGCACAATAATTTTGTGGGCATCAGGCTGAATACATAGAGCATTGCTGACTATATCTATTTAATGTAACTAGGTTTAAGTGTTTTTAAACCTTTCAGGCTACTTCTGTGTGAATATTTGTTCCTAGTTGTAACAATAAAGTATTAAAGTATGAATGTAATGGAACATTTTAAACAAATAGAGTAATCCTCATATGATTATTTGGAGTTAAAGAAATAATTTTCTTTGTGGTATTCTTTTCTAACAATCCTAAGTGTATCTCCTTGTACAATTAGTATCTCTAGTTGTTTAGTCCTACCCTCTAAGAATCCACATTAGATGTGCACCATAATTATTACAAGTGATTACTGAGTATTGGTATATTATATACCATATTTGATTTACATAATAGGTACAACATCTAATTACTGACTAACTCCTACTATCCCCCACCACACTTTTCAAAGCTTAGTTCTTTGGGAGAATATACCCAGAGTCTCTCTTCTGGGTTTAGCCCTTTTCCTTGGGGGTTTAATAAGTAACAAAATATACAAAATGAATATTCAATCAGATATGGCTAATCGCCATCAGAAACGACTTACAGAACTTAACTCTATTTTTAACAGTTCCACTAGGGACAATATACAAATCAATGAGGATGAATTAAACAATGTGTTATGTAAATTACATCAAACCTTACATAAACAATCTAAAAGATGGTGGAACTGGCACTTCTTTGAGAAGTATGCAGAAAAAAACATAATTCCCAGAGGGTTAAGGATGAAGGTATTTCCAGCCTTCAACCTTTATAACAATGATTTAACCAAAGAATGGGAAACAGCCTTGTCAGAGTGCTCTCTCAAATTAATAAATATATTAATTAAACACGATAAACTCGAACTAACAAAGTTAGATTCTGAAATTGAAGAATATAATGCCCAACTGTCTCAATTTAATGATAAAATAGATTACAAAAATCAGTATGATAAATATCAAAAGGAATTGGACAAGTTGGAGCAAGAAATCATAGCAACCAAAAAACAAAAGTTGCAGAGAGATATTGAAGATTTTCAAAATCAAAGAGTTTATCGTTGGCGTAGTAATGTCACCCCTAGATATAGAGGTAACAGATACCTTGTTCAACAATCTGAGAGCAGTGCAGAAAGTGAAACAGATATTTCAGACAATGACTTAGACACCAATACTGACAATGAAAGTACTACTACAGACACAATTAGTGCCAGACCGAAGAGCTATAGCTCAGTACAATCCTCCACATCATCTTCTTCTTCCTCATCATCTTTTTTGTCCAAAACCCCACACAATATAACTCCACCAGTCACCTCAGCCAATCAGACCAACACTCAGAACAGGGGCAACAAACGGAAATTTTCAGGCCCAGTGAGACAGTCAACAAGAAGAAGGGAATTGAGTCCCTTCAGCAAGATAAGGATGAACAAATGAGGATTATTAACCTCTCTGATTATACACTCAGTACTACACACAAATCTGTACTATCCAGAGGACTGTCTTTCTGCCCTGTAAATTCACTAAATAAATTTGAGGTAATAAGAGATATCCATCTGTTCTCCAGAAAAATATTGCTCAAAAAATTATATGCCTTTAATCCAAACAGTTTGAATGCAGATGATTTACTTACTGTAGACATACTGCAGGAGCTATCTGCAGATAGTACAGATACACAAACAGTAACTAACACGAATACGCCAGTAGATGAATCTGCATCTTCTGTTTGGAAATCAAATGTAAAACCCAAATCTACTTATGTTCCATCCTTTTCTATATCCCCAGAGATACAGATTTTCTGTAAGATGGTTTGTAAAGAAATCGAACAATTGCCCATATACAGGGCCAAACAAAACCTCAATATCAATTAAATTAATGCATTAAGAGAGATAGAATCATGGCAAGATGTTTTAATCAAGCCATCAGATAAAGGTGGGAACGTGGTCCTTTGGCCACAACAAATGTATATGGATGAGGCTAAAAAACAACTTTCCAACTCTGCTTGTTACAAACAGTTGATATTCAACCCGCAGAGTTCATATCTTACCCAATATAATAAGATGATATTAAGTGCTTGGAAATCAAATATAATATCTAACTCAGAGAAAAAGTATCTGATAAAGGACAACCCCAAAGTAGCCACTTTATACTTTCTACCGAAAGTGCACAAAAATCCCTCAATACCTCCTGGAAGACCTATTGTGTCAGGAAATGACAACTTAACAGAAAATGCAAGTAAATTTGTAGACTTGCGATTAAGGGAATATCTCACAAGCATACCCTCATATGTACGTGACACAATGGAGGTACTGCAGCTGTTACAAAACATCAAATTATCAGAGGATATGTGGCTAGTAACAGCGGACGTCGAGTCCCTTTATACTAATATAAAACACGAAGATGGAATTAAAGCCATTAAATATTATTTGGCCTCAAATAATAACGATAACAATCTACATAATGACTTTATAATTCAACTCCTGAAATTTGTCCTGACTCATAACTTTTTCACATTTAATGACAGGTATTACTTGCAAACCCAAGGTACCGCTATGGGTACAGCGTGCGCGCCGACTTACGCAAATTTATTTCTTGGCTACTGGGAACTATTCTATGTATTTTCTAATGAGCTCGAAAAATATACTGAACACATCCCAATGTGGTTAAGATACATAGATGATGTTCTTTTCATCTGGGAAGGGTCATATGAACAACTTGAAACCTTTATGAAGAGAATTAATAAAAATGATCTTAATATCAAATTAACTTTTGAGGCTAGCCAGCAGGAGATATGCTTTTTGGATTTAAAAATATTCAAAAACAATGAAGGATTCATCAATACTACGATGTTCAGGAAAGAAACATCAACTAACACTCTTCTACATCATTCCAGTGCCCATTCTCCTAGTACCCTGAAAGCAATACCATACGGGGAATTTCTGAGACTGCGTCGGAACTGCACTACCAATGAGATCTACATACAGGAAAGTGTAGCCTTAGCACAAAGACTAATGGCACGTGGATATAGTAAGAAATCCATAAAGAGAGCTAAGTACAAAGCACTCAGGAAAAGTAGAGATGAACTATTAATTCCAAAAAGTAAAACTCTCCAAGAGTCATGTCCTAGACTCATTACGACATATAACCCCCAGATGCCACATGTTATTAAAATTATTAATGACCATTGGAACATACTCCAAAATGATGAAACCCTTAAGCCATTAATAGGCGACAGAGTCTCATTAGGATATAAGAGACCAAACAACTTGAGAGACAAACTGGTATCTAGTCACTTCGTAAGAACTGCCAAGAAAAAAGACACAAACCCAGGTATGTACCCATGTGGTACCTGTTCTGCCTGTAAATATGTTCTGAAAACAAAAACAATAACTAAAAAAACAGGACAAATATATAACCTCCAAGCACATTTCTCATGCACCACGATAGGAGTAATATATGCACTCTACTGCTCTTGCCAAATGGCATACGTTGGCATGACAACAAGGGAAATAAAAACACGCATCTTGGAACATGTGTATAACATCAAATATGCCCAAAGAGATAAAGATAAAGGCAAAAAAATCACCTCTGTGGCCAAACATTTCTTATCACACCACAATGGTTCACCTATGGACCTAAAATACACTGTGATCCAAAAAGCATCTCTTGGCATAAGAGGTGGTAACATCGAAAAGGCCTTATTAAAAATGGAGTGCAAATGGATATACCACCTAAATGCGGTTAAACCGTTTGGCATGAATGACTTCAATAACTTTTTTGTATATATCTGACCCTTAAGTTAAAAAATCACCTTCATCCAAAATTGTGTCTTCAATATTATATACTCACCTAAATTTGGGAGAAAATACACATTAAGGTTATCATTAGAACAACCCACATAGGATAATTACTGTTAAACATCTTGGTTAATACAATAACCATTATAAGTATACAAACACAGGAGATATTATCTAAAAAATGTAAGATTAGGGACTTAACTCCAAAGAATTAACTATATATTTTCTCTATATCCCAATACACAGTTAAATAACACATCAACTATAATAGCATACAGAATTAATTACCAATATGAGTCTTAGTCTCCTTTCTTGTACTAGTATTTACAATTTGTCACTCACTAATTTTGACATTATCTTCTCCACTTTATTCGCTCAAAAAATAGGGGTACACCTCTAGCCCAACCCCACATCTCAACACAACTCTTCACAACATAAACGCATCACTTCCCACTATAAATATCAAAATTCATTCAGTGAAGAATATCACACACTTCCCTCCTTCACAGTACAGACTGATCATTGTATCATATTATCTCACATTTGGAAGATATTATAAATAAATATATAATTTATTCAATCCTTTCCCTTATCTCCCTTCCACTTTTTTATTGATATACAGTTTTATTCCTCACAAATCACATTTCCTGTGTTCAATCTTATCACCCCTTGTCACATAGCACTATAGCCACTCTCTTACAATAACCCACACCTGGGATCCCAAACAAGAATCTATAGTCGAGACTAAACTTCATCAATTTGTATTTACTGGCTTAAAAATTATTTCTCTATATGTATATATATATATATACAAAGAGATTAAAATAAAATAAGTCTAATCCAAGACCAAACGACAGGATACGTCCTATCCCACTATCAGTACATTAGCCTAAAATTATATATACATCGATAGATGGAAATAAAAATAATGTAATATAGCACCAAATTCAATACATAACTATATGCAACCGGTTTATCTGCCGACCGGGTTCATACCAATTTTTCCTTGTGAGTCCTATCTACACAATATACATTAAGAATACCAATCACGTTATCTTACTAAGCATAACTACTAATCTGCATTATCTTGAAACTAAAGCAGTATAAATTACAAAACAGTATCCCATATCGTGATCGGCTATTCCAACTTCCATCTATATATTAACAAATAAACATGTCCACATACTAATAATACTACGACATTCTAGTATTTCCCAAATATGCTGCCATTATAAGCGGCAGTCTGTCCTACAACCCCTGAATAAACACGTTATATCCTGTAGTGCGTCGGCACATAAATCGTAGATTTTATGCATTTGCTTTAAAGACCAAGATCCTAATTATACCATTGCGGTAAGACACAATAATTTACTACTAAGCAATAGTCAGGTATAATACAAAGTAATTCTTAAGTCTCAATGCCGCATGTCACAAACCGCAGTGATCATCCAATCATTGCTACTGAACACACATACCCCTTGTTTACTTAATGCTGATTGGTCCTTTACTGACATCACATACGCCCCCCTACTTACACGCCCTCCTCGCGTTACGTAATACCGGATGTCACTGTCTACTCATATGATTGACAGAATGAGCATCCAATCAGAGTCATTTAAAACGGAGAGGGACATCGAATCAGGGGCTTGAGGTGGGACAACCACCAACATAAATAACGCCGAGTAGCAGCGGCCCGCACCCCCTCTGAGGAAGCGTTCTGTGAAACGCGCGTCAGGGGTCCAGCAGGAGAAGCTAGTTCTCTCCTGTCTGTCGCTTTTTTAACTGCTTGCCTAGTTAACAATAGAATTTGAATATACCTATATATTTGTTGAAACCTGGTGCCTACTATTTACCTTAAAAAATCATAACAACTTAAAAGTAAAATAGCCCTCGGATTGTAAGGGCTTAGCTTATCTTGCACAATAATTTTGTGGGCATCAGGCTGAATACATAGAGCATTGCTGACTATATCTATTTAATGTAACTAGGTTTAAGTGTTTTTAAACCTTTCAGGCTACTTCTGTGTGAATGTTTGTTCCTAGTTGTAACAATAAAGTATTAAAGTATGAATGTAATGGAACATTTTAAACAAATAGAGTAATCCTCATATGATTATTTGGAGTTAAAGAAATAATTTTCTTTGTGGTATTCTTTTCTAACAATCCTAAGTGTATCTCCTTGTACAATTAGTATCTCTAGTTGTTTAGTCCTACCCTCTAAGAATCCACATTAGATGTGCACCATAATTATTACAAGTGATTACTGAGTATTGGTATATTATATACCATATTTGATTTACATAATAGGTACAACATCTAATTACTGACTAACTCCTACTATCCCCCACCACACTTTTCAAAGCATAGTACGAATTAAAACTGTTTATATGATTGGGGTGATAAAAGAGCAGTATAGGTTGAGAAGGACAGTGGCATAACTAGAGCCATTAGAAATGGAATTGCAGTAACACAAAAGCATTTGTAACTAGCACAGTTGTATTAGTTGTGTATTACCTACTAATGCTCAACAGCAGATGCTTTCTGCTAATATTCATTGACTGGTACTGGTACTTCTAGTAATGATCATTGGCTGACAGCTATTTCCTGCTAATACTGAAGTTTAAAGGGACATGCAACCAACCAGATAGACTAGAGCATTTGATTTCAAGCACATTTCCAATTTACTTCTGTAATCTAATTTGTTTTTGGTATCCTTTGTTGAAAATGATACATAGGTAGGCTCAGGAGCTACGGATTGGTAGCTGCACATACATACCTAATGTTATTGGCTTACACAATGAGGCCTATTTATTAAAGGTCTGTCGGACCTGATCCGATAGTGCGGATCAGGTCCAACAGATCTCGCTGAATGCAGAGAGCAATACGATCTCCGTATTTAGCATTGCACCAGCAATGCCACCCCCTGCAGATTTGCGGCCAATCAGCCGCCAGCAGGGGGTGTCAATCAACCAGATCGTACTCGATCGGGTTGAATTGTGGCAATGTCTGTCCGCCTGCTCAGAGCAGGCGGACAGGGTTATGGAGCAGCGGTCTTTGGACTGCTGCTTCATAACTGCTATTTCTGGTGAGCCTGCAGAAACAGATAGATAGGCCCCAATGAGTTCAGTTAGCTCCCAGTAGTGCATTTCTGTTTCTTCAACAAAAATAAACCAAGAGAATGAAGCAAATTAGATAATAGAATTAAATTGGAAAGTTGTTTTTTAAATTGTATTCTCTATCTGAATCATGAACGACAAATTTGGGGTTTCATGTGCCTTTTTAAATGCTGATCATTTATATGAACAATATAACTTTTTTGAGTACAAGATCAAATTAAGGTAAGGGTTTTAAATGTGATTTTTCCAATTAAAAGGAGCCAGTTAAGACTTAATAGATGAAAGATGAGTAAGGTTGATTAGTCTAGGATAGTCATTTATGATGGAAGAGGTTATAACAGTGATATATAGACATGTGCAATTCGGTTCGGTTTGATTCGGAAAATTCAGCAAATTCGGAGATTCGGATCAAACCGAATTTCCGAATTAAAATACTGCCGAATTTACCGATAAATCCGAATTAGTTCGGATTTATTCGGTAAATTCGGATGGCCATGGATTACACTAGTATTGTACAGTAGGTTATATCACTCTGCTATGGGTTACACCTAATATACAGTACATAATACTAGTCTAATACACAGCACACATACCGAAATTCCGAATTTCCGAATCCAGACGAATTTTTTCGAATCCGAATGAATCCGAAACGAATTCATTCGAAATTTTCCGAATTCGAATCGATCCGAAACGAAATTCGAAAACCTCCGAATCGATCCGAACCGAACCAAATTTTTCGATCATGCACATATCTAGTGATATAAAAGTAAATAAATTAATTAAATTGGTTTTGAATTTACATATTTTTTTTTAAATATTTTATTTCTTACCAAACAGAAAAACAAACCATAATTAATGCGTACAAGCAACATGTGGCAGATATACATTCCTATCTGTTCACAGATCTAAGTATTAGGTATAACATCTACATAACTAACAGGTTTCATAAAAAAAAATTAAAAAAAAGGGTACCAGGAGTCTGACTCCTACCAAATTACAAAGTGAATAACTAAATTTCTCTTATATCCAAAAAACAGCTTGATAGCGCTTAATTAATTACTTCTTTCCTGGGGGAAGGGGAGGGAAAAAAAAGGGTGGGAATTATGAAGTCTCTAGATTCTAATCATCCGTAAACCATATGCTAGGGAGTAGCCCTCTTTCTAGCTGTTGTTTTACCCAGCTGGATGTCTTAAAAGGGGTAGTGAGTTGACGTTCAGCTCCTTCAGGTAAAGAGTTAATATAGTACTTCCATTTGTTAAAGAACCAGCCAGTCTGTTTGGGGCTGGGATTTCTTAAATTAAATTGTTCCACTACACTCTGATATTGGACGCTATTGATAAATTCTGTTAGATTAGGTCCTTTCTGGGCCTTCTAGCCCTTTAGTATTAAATTCCTCCCAATCAATATTAGTAAATTAATTAATCTAACGTTAGGCACCTCCGAAGAGTATCTACGGAGAAAGAATATCTGTATCAAATCGAATTTGAACCGTGTTCCCAGAGTCTTACTAGCCCAAATGGCAACTTTTTTGCCAGAATTGATAGATTTTTGGGCATGCCCAATAGCAGTGTACACTATATCTGCCTTTCTTGATCCACACCTAGAGCAATTTCCTTAATCCTGTGCCCATTTCGTCACTCTAGATGGGGTGAGGTATGCAATATTTATTATTTCCTATGAAATTCTTTCAAACTACTTAGGGCCACTGCTTTAGTAGATAGTACCGAACTATGTATTAATATTTCTCTATCTACATCAACCCTTACTTTGCTCCATTTTGCCCTAATATCTAAAATATTGCTTTCCACCCAAAATTTCAGTAATACCTTATAGGTCAGAGAAATGGTACTCACCCCCTCTTGATAATCCTTAGCCAATGCCCCCAATTCCCTTGTGTCAAGGTCTCGCCCTGTTTCTCATCTCAGGCCTTCTATCCAGTGTCTAACCTGTAAATAGGCATAAAAATGGGCTGTTGGGAGATTATATTCTAAAGCTAGATCCCCAAACGTCTTCACTATCAGAGTCTTCCCTTCACATAATTGGCGTATATACTTCAATCCCCTCTCAGCCCACAATGAATAGACAGAGATACCCACTCCAGGGGGAAAGTCTGGATTACCTTTCAATGGGAGAAATTCAGATTTTCGAAAGTTTAGTTTAATCTCGGAGCAGGGTAATGCAAAATTGTATGCAATGTAAAAGGTGTAATCAAGCTTGCTTCCATTGCATAAAATGTAACCCACTCTTTTTCTAAGAGCCAATCTAAAGCAAATTTACAGAGGGCACAATAGTTGTAGAATTTAACATTTGGGCATGCCAGACCACCATATATTTTAGGCAAGGTTAATTTAAAGAGGGATAAACGAGGCTTCTTCCCTTTCCAAACAAATTGATTGAAAATCCTGTTGAGGAAGATTGTGTCTTTTTTTATATAGAAGGAGAGGAAGATTCTGAAGAAAATAAAGGAGTTTGGGGAACAGGACTACCTTGATTAGCATAATCCGGGCAGTCAACAATAATGGAAGATCTCCCCATCTCTGTAATTTCCTAGCAATTTCTTTAATACAATGTATAAAATTTAAGGCGTACCAAGAGTTGGGGTTGCAACTCAGGGTAATCCCCAAATACTTAATCTGGTTAGTTTCCTGGAAGGGGTGCGAGACTGGTTTTAAGGGTTTACGTATCCATAGTAGTTCCGATTTCTTGTAGTTAACTTTATACCCTGAGAAGGAGCTAAATAAGTTTAAGAGGCGAATCACCCGCGGGACAGCATCTGCAGTGTTACTAAGGAAGAGAAGCAAATCATCTGCGAAGAGAGACAGTACTAGCTTTTGCCTACCTATATAAATACCTTGTAATTCTTGTCACAAATAAATCCCTAGCGGCTCAAGTGCTAGGTTAAAAAGTAGTGGGGACAGTGGGCAGCCTTGCCTCGTACCCCTCTTTAAAGGGAATCTCTTTGTAATACCTCCATTGACTATAATCGCTGAAAGTGGGGCCCGATATAGCTGTCGAATAAATTTTTGTAGGACTCCTGTTAAGCCAAACCCTTCCATAGATGTAAGGAGATGGTCCCAAATGATGGAATCAAATGCCTTCTCCACATCAACCGTAAGAATGGCAAGGTCCGGTCCAGCATACGACTTTTTACTCATCATTTTATTCCAGAAGACATCCAATACCAATTGTACCTTACGGATATTTTTAACTGGATTCCTGCCTGTCATAAAACCTGATTGGTCTACATGTATGATATATTTCAGGCAGGGTTTCTGTCTATTGGCAATAATAGTAGTAAGAATCTTGTTATCCTGATTCAATAGGGATATCGGTCTGTATGATGTAGGTAACTCAGGGTCTTTACCTTTCTTAAGGATGAGTGCTATATTAGATGCGGAGAAAAGTGATGACTGTGGTTTACTTTTAGTAAAATAGTCATTAAATAGTGAACATAGATTGGGAGGGATAAGATTGATAAGTAATTTGTCAAATTCAGCGGGTAATGAGTCTGGTCCCGGAGATTTCCCAAGTTTTATTTCTGATATCGTAATGGGTTCACTTAACCTCTTAAGGTCTATCTTCTCTATTTGGGGAGGGTTAATTTTCTGCCAGAACTATTCTTTACTGTCCCCATTAATCTGCCTTGGTGAATATAATTCCTGGAAAAACTCAAAGAAGGCCTCCCTAATCTCTGGAACCTCAGTGATTCTATTGTTCTTATACTTCAAGGATGTAATAGAGTTCTTCATCTGCCTAGTTTTGGAGATTTTAGCCAGGTTGAATTTACATTTTAATTAGCAAGATTTAGTAAGTGAATTAATCTAAGGAATTAAATAAAATGAGGCATCATATAAACCCAATGTACAGAACATCAGTAGTAGTCAATAGTAAATCTGTTACAAGATGGAGAAATTGTAAATGTATTTACATGCTGAATATATAGTGACATCTTCAATTACTCATCATAAAAACAAATATTCTGCCAATTTAAAGAAAGTAACTTCTGTATCTAAATTGGTTTATCTTCCACCTGTTCAGGCATCATGGATACAATTTCTTCCCCCAACTAAAGTCAGAAAAGTTTGTTGCTAAATATATACTGATGATTAAATTTCTCAAAGGCAGCCATATTTGTTCTAATTTAATGTGTATATGAGTACCTGCATTACATTTGGGGATATTTAAAGATATCTGCTGTAGCTTTACAAAATGCAAAAGAATATTATGAAGTACAGTGAACACTTTTATATACCATTGACAAAGAAACTTGTTTTGAAGTTGAAGCAATGACACAAATTGCCCAATTAACTTGATGTACTGTGGGTCTGCCGGCCAAGCAAACAACAAACAAAACATTATTCCCAAACAAAAGCTGATCTAATAACAAGAAATCTAGGCCATTAGCAACTAAATTAATATGTGAATACATCAAAATGTAAGTTATTTGCCACCTGTTATTCATTTTGTAATTGTTGAAAGGTGACTAGGACACCATGGTCATAAATATTTCTCAAGCTGCCGGCAACAGTATCCCATTATCAAAGGCCATTGTATGACTAAATATCTAGTTATGAATATACATGTAAAATACCTAACATTTCAAAACTTGTGGTGGCACCAAGTGTAAGTACAATTCAGGACTGAGTCTGGGATGTCGAGGGGTGGGGGCTTACTGATCTGTGGCAGGGTTTTAACAGTCTGTTCCCGGTCTGAGCACTGCCCCAGGTATCCTATATAGATACTGATAAAAGAACAGCCACCAATAGAATTGACCTTTCAATTCAGGATCATCCTGCAATTAAGAAACCACAAAAATGATCACTCAAAATTGATCAACTGTTATTACCATGGACTACTGCTAAACCAAATTCTAAAAAGTAATTCTACTAGATCTTAGATTGCTTTCTATGCAAAGCCAACTTCAAAACTTACTGCTAGTAATTAATAAGTAAAATAAACATTAATACAATTAAAGTGTGATGTCTTTTGTTTTGCAACAATATAATATAATTACAATAAATAATACATTCATGGTTTCCTTTTACAAAACTCTGATACATATTTATTAATGTGTTGAAACTGTTTGGTTATCTGTGAACAATTACCACAAATTTAAATAATTGAAGATCTAGCTTAATTGATACTTATTACATTATGTTTAGCTGCTATTAGAAAGGTCTGCTGTAACTGTAGAATTATTTTTTCTTTTATCAAATTAAATTTCAAGCTAATAAATAGGCACCATAAATTAAAACACACATTGGGCCCGATAACAAGTGGAGCTTTTTGTGCTCGTCGATGAAAGTAAACTGTTTTTGCTCACGCACTAACCCAACGAACGTAGATGCCGAAGTTAGAATATCGCATGCACATTCACATATTCCCTTAAAAATTCAAGGGAGAAAAAAAAGTGGGAAAAAACCCTAACACCCCACTCTCGCACAAACCCAATCACATATTCTCATGTGCGCTAACCCGACATGAAAATATGAATATTTTACATTCCAATGTTCTTCACATAGAAGAATATGTTCTATTTATTCATAAATACATATTTCTACATATATCGGATGTTTATTTTGTACAAAATATTTTTTATACCTATATATCTATATATAATCATATAGATATATAGGTATAACAAATATTTATATAATATATGAATATCTATTTAAAAATACGTAAAACATTTTCTGCTATGTGTAGAACATTGGAATGTGAAATACTTACAGTAAATACACAGTATAGCCCTGTATTAAATATGAATATTTCCAGTAATGAATCTGGCATTGGAGTGTTTCATGCTGTAATTTTATTTCTTTTGCTGATTTATTTTTTATGGTGAATGTTGCTTGGATGGGATAAAGTCAATTATCTGGTATACATAAGATGATTAGGTTACAGTTAGGTCTGTAAATCATTGGACACTGAAACAAGTTTTGTTATTTCGGCTGTTTACCAAAATAAATTCAAATTACGGTTAAATAATGAATATGGACACGTGTACACTCCTGTATTACTTAGTTTTACTCTTCAATAAAAGATATCAAAAGAACGAAGCAAATTTGATAACAGAAGTAAATTGGAAAGTTGTTCAAAATTGCATGCTCTGTCCGATTCATGAGAGTTTTATTTTGACTTTACTGTCCCTTTAAGACTACTTATAATGAAGAAACACAACCTATTTTCTTAACCAATATTGCTACAAGCCAGTTTTTTACTTTGATCTCAGCATTACATGTATTTCAAACATTTAACTGACCTTTTGACTTTTAGGGGCCTATTTAACAAAGGTCTGTCGGACCTGATCCGACAGTGCGGATCAGGTCCGACTGACCTCGCTGAATGCAGAGAGCCTCCCAGTGCAGATTCGTGGCCAATCAGCCGCCAGCAGGGGGGTGTCAATCAACCCGATCATACTCGATCGGGTTGAGTTGCAGTGATGTCTGTCCGTCTGCTCAGAGCAGGCGGACAGGTTATGGAGCAGCGGTCTTTAGACCGCTGCTTCAGAACTGGTGTTTCTGGCGAGCCTGCAGAAACACAGGCTCGCCAGAAACACGGGCCCTCAAGCTCCATCCGGAGCTTGATAAATTGGCCCCGTAATATCTAAGTACAGAAACACTGGTTTTATGAAAACAAAAAAAACATGCAATATATTTTTAAATTCTAAAACAAAACATAGTAACATAGAAGATGATGTTAAACGAAGAAAGAAGTCCATCAAGTTAAACCTATACAGTGATTATCTAGTTTACACTTAAGAAGCTGACAATTGGACTTATATTAAAAGATTAATTTAAAGGAACACTCAAGTCAAAATTAAACTTTCATGATTCAGATAGAACAGCAATTTTAAACAACTTTCCAATTTACTTCCATTAACAAAATGTGCACAGTCGTTTTATATTTACACTTTTTGAGTCAACAGCTCCTACTGAGCATGTGCAAGACTTCACAGAATATACTTATATGCATTTGTGATTGGCTGATGGCTGTCACATGATACAGGAGGAGTGGAAATAGACATAATTTTCTGACTACATTATAGCTACAATGTTTGAAATAAAATGCATGGTCATGTATTATACATATTAGTTTAAGTATTGATATATAAATTAAAATGTAGATATTCTTGCTTGATGCATTTTTATTATTTTAAATATAAATATATTTTTAAAATAGATATTTATGTTATAAAAGACAGTAGCATTATAATTATAGTATCACATAACTGAATGTTTGTTATGTAATAATACAGATGTAACTCTAATGCCTTTTGTAAAATAAATATAAATTTTAAAATATATATTTATGTTTACAATAAAAAACATAAGATGTATGTACTGTAGTTTATTATTTTTGTAACTTAGATTTTTTTTTATTTTATTGTAACAGTTTTTTTTATTTTTTTTTGTAACTTTGGGGGTTTAGTTTAGAGGGGGATGTGGAGTGGTGTTTTTGTTTTTTGTAATTTAGGTTTATATATTTTTTTTTTAACTTAGGGGGTTTAGTTTTCTTTTTCACTTCACATATGCTCCACGGAAATAAAATAATTCCTCTCATGTACTGTTGCGGTATCTGAAACTTGCTGAAAATCTTGTTTCTAATAGTCACAATTAGACACTGGAGGTCTAAGTCTACTCATTTGAATATGCTATGTTTGACAAAGCTTGCCAACAATGAAACTTGTACTGATACAAGTGTTTCAGAATTACATTATATACTACATTACTGGGTCACAACCCCATGTTTACTGGGTTGCAACTGTGTGTGCGTGTTATATGAGAGTATGTGGTGTGTGTGTGTGATGTATAAGAGTGTATGGTGTATGTGTTGTATGACAGTATGTGTGATGTGTGTGTGTTGTATGACAGTGTGTTATATGACAGCGTGGTGTGTGTGTGTTGTATGAGAGTGTGTGTTGTATGACAATGTGGGGTGTGTGTGTTTTATGACAGTGCGGTGTGTGTTGTATGAGAGTGTGTGTTATATGACAGTGTGCTGTGTGTGTTGTATGAGAGTGTGTGTTGTACGACAATGTGGGGTGTGTGTGTTGTATGACAGTGTGGTGTGTATGTATTGTATGAGAGTGTGTGTTGTATGAGAGTGTGTGTTGTATGAGAGTGTGTGTTGTATGACAATGCGGTGTGTGTGTTGTATGACAGTGTGATGTGTTTGTTATTACCTTTTACAACACTTTCAAGTTTGACTAGTCTCTTTGCCAAAAATTTCAACTTGTTAACTAAATTATCAGACTAAGCATAAAAATAGGGTCACAAAGGTATGTGGTATCATTGGAAGTTTGAAGAATGCTGATATAATACATAGTTGAAATGTACATTACTAAAGTTTGTGAAAGACAAAAAGTCTGTATGTATTTGTTTGGTTCTTGGTTATATGTATGCAAGACCTTTAGCATTGAGTGACCTGATTTTGAAATTTAAAAACTGGGATATTTGAGAGGGCATATCACAGATTTTAGATGCCCAATATAAATTAATATACGATCTAGATTTGTTACACCTATATTTAGCACTATTATATAATCCAGTGATTGCTGACCTTGGCAACCCAGATGTTTTGGAACTACATTTCCCATGATGCTTAGGCACTGTAGTCTAGTTAAGCATAATGGGAAATATAGTTCTAAAACATCTAGGGTGCTAAGGCAGAACAGACGTTTACAGATAGGGATTTAATAGATAATATCTCGTACCGTACAGATAATGAGATCTGCAGGAAATGGAAGAAAATAAAAATCATCACTGCAACATCTAAAAATGTTTTTAAAAATTGCGCTTTTAAAAGTTTTTTATCTCATACTCCCATTTTCGTGATTTTAAATTAAAGTGATTTTGTCTTCTTAAATGAGATTTCTATCAGGAATCACATATTTGTGATCTAAATTTAACATCTTGGCTTTC
The DNA here is from genome assembly GCF_027579735.1 of Bombina bombina. Classification (NCBI taxonomy): domain Eukaryota; kingdom Metazoa; phylum Chordata; class Amphibia; order Anura; family Bombinatoridae; genus Bombina; species Bombina bombina. The sequence goes on from NC_069500.1 coordinate 870,228,424, forward strand.
GTCTTGTTTATTGGAAACCAAGATCAGTTGCACATGTTTTTACAGTAAACAGAAGTTCCAAAAATCATGTTTGAAAAACTTATTTACAGTATCTAAAACCTTGTGTCACCATCTACTTACAGTAAAAGATATTAAGCAAAGATAACTTTACGTTGAGGTTTGAAACATTTGGCGATATTTTAAACCTTATCACTTAGCCACTTCATGATTTACAGTGTGAGAAATGTTCAAATCCTGTTATAGAAAATGATATAAGTTGCGGATAGTTTTTTCTTATGGAAATTAATTTCTGTCAGTGATCTGCTTGATTTAGATAAAAAATCTCACAAAAATGAAAAACAAGGTTTTCTGATTTAAAACGGAATTTAAAAATACTTTTAAAAAATATTTAATTAAATAAGTTTAAAAAATATTATTGATCAAACATTCCCAGTACACCCATCATGCCCATATACAAATGGCATTAATATTGTTTAACACTTATCAGAAACAACACTCTATCCAACTGTAAAACACACACACAGGGGCCAATTTACCAAGCGGTCAATCGGCCCCAATGCAGCTGTTTCCGCGCGAGCCTTGAGGCTCGCCGGAAAAAGCAGTTAAGAAGCAGTGGTCTTAAGACTGCTGCTCCTTAACTGGTCCCTCGCCTCTAAGGCGGCGAACAGCAATCAGCTCAATCAAATATGATCGGCTTGATTGACACCCCCTGCTAGCGGCTGATTGGCCATGAATCTGCAGGGGGCGGCATTGCACATGCAGTTCACCAGAAATGCTTGTGCAATGCTAAATGTTGACATTGTATGCCATCGGCATTCAGCAATGTTGGGCAGACATGATCCGCTCAGCGGATCATGTGCGCCCTACTTATGATAAATCGGCCCCACAGACTCCATTAACCACATAAGCCCATATCGAGTTTTAGTGATTATCACCATCGCCTTTGTGCAAAAATTAAGATCAAAGGGTATATTTATCAAAGCGTCAATCTAGGTGCATTCGCCGGTGTCAATGCGCTCGCCAGACATTGCCAGACATCGCTGACGCGGATCCACATACGATGCCCTTATTTATAAAAAAAACGTCAAAAACACACGCGTCAAGTACGGCGCGATGAGCATCGGACTGTTGTTAACTAACAGTCATCAATGTCGCGGTTATTCAGGTTTTTCCCAACTTTATTTATACCATTTCATTACTGCCCATGAACAAGCACATTTCTCTAAAGCTAATCTTTTATTTTTCATCTGTAAATGTCCAAGAAATAGCTAGATTTATACCTGAACAAACAATATCTCATAGAAAGTTATTTTTATATGTATTTGTTATATAAAAAAAATCTGTTATATGATACTTTCTCATAAATTAATGTGTATTTGTATTTCTAGAAGTCATGATATGCTTTTATCTAATTTTTTTTTTTATAAATGATTATTAATGCTAGAATTTGTACTTCTATCTTTGCACATACTTGTGTATATATATGTATGTATGTATATATATATATATATATATATATATATTGTGTAACAAGTAGAATGTAAGTGCAACTGGTACAAATACAGGCTCCCTGAAAAAGAGTGCGCGAAATCTCAGTTGAATTTAATAAGGAGTATGGATATACTCACTGTAAATATATGAAAAATATGTAGAACAAGAAGTGGGAATGCACTCTCACTCATACAGTGGCTAATAGTGTGGGATATATCTGGGGTGATTAGAGTGTATAATGATTAGCCGACCATTATAATATAATATTGGGTAACGATATCCCTGTCGTATGTTCTATTAGCAAAGTCTCAATGTAGATGTCAAGAATAAAACAAATAATTTGTTCTTAGATGTAGGAAGAGACCAACTGTAAACTGGTATCTGGAATAGAATCAATACAAAAGAATGTGTCTATGAGTGTGCACTCTCTACCTGGCTGCTGTAAATGACCAACTAGTGGGCGGGAAAACCCTTTCTAGGAAATCCCTTAAGGAAATTATAATTAGTATGGGAAGAGGTACTAGAGGGAATTACTGCGCCTGTTGGTGCGCCCACTCTGAAACAATTTGATCTTATATTGCCAAAGTTTCCTTTTAACGGACAAGGGGTTTAGAATCAAAACTGAATGTGCTAAATGCATCAAACCATATAATCACATAAAGAAATTAACCAAATAGATTGGATGTAAGATGATAAACACACGAAATGATTACAATAATATAAATGATCACAATAATATAAATAGCTGCTGTGATATACAAGTCCTGCAAAATGAACTATATAGTCTTGCAATATGTTGTAAGGAGTTTGTATATAGTTCAATAGTAACCACAGAGGTATGTATCCAAACAGCTGTGTGAAATGACTAGTTACAGGATACACCCTCAATCATATGAGGTGAGTGTAGGGCGCCTTATGGAGATGACACTGATTTCCTGGGAAACTGCTGGAGATGATCCGGTTTTCTTCTAAATCATTGTTTGGAGTATGCCCAGCTTGATGGACGGTTTGGAGACTGCCCAGCTTGATAGAGGGTAAGGGATCTCAAATGGAGGATGTAGTCCCCAAAAGAAGGCAAAGACTCTTCCTTACAGGACCCTTTAAAGCCCCCTTTTTTTCTGTCGGACTTTACATACTCTGAGTTATTAGCTTTGACCCATAACGGAGTTTTGACTGGTAACCGTCCGGTACAGCCATTCCTTTGAGTCATCCAGGTTCATCACCAGTTCTCCCTCTAATAGGAGAAGCAGATATACCTATCATTTTATGGATTTTACTTGTGTATATGCCTTATCGTTACCTCATTTTCATTGAGGTCACCTATTGTAAGTGTTCATTTGTCTTATTAAATTTACTCATAATTTTTAAACAGTATTACACTATGTTTTGCTTTTTTCTCTCCTATATACAATACTGAGCAAAACTGTGGGGCAACCATCCGCCTAAAGGGTCCTGTAAGGAAGAGTCTTTGCCTTCTTTCGGGGACTACATCCTCCATTTGAGATCCCTTACCCTCTATCAAGCTGGGCAGTCTCCAAACCCTCCATCAAGCTGGGCATACTCCAAACAAATGATTTAGAAGAAAACCGGATCATCTCCAGCAGTTTCCCAGGAAATCAGTGTCATCTCCATAAGGCGCCCTACACTCACCTCATATGATTGAGGGTGTATCCTGTAAGTAGTCATTTCACACAGCTGTTTGGATACATACCTCTGTGGTTACTATTGAACTATATACAAACTCCTTACAACATATTGCAAGACTATATAGTTAATTTTGCAGGACTTGTATATCACAGCAGCTATTTATATTATTGTGATCATTTATATTATTGTAATCATTTTGTGTGTTTATCATCTTACATCCAATCTATTTGGTTAATTTCTTTATGTGATTATATGGTTTGATGCATTTAGCACATTCAGTTTTGCTTCTAAACCCCTTGTCCGTTTAAAGGAAACTTTGGCAATATAAGATCAAATTGTTTCAGAGTGGGCACACCAACAGGCGCAGTAATTCCCTCTAATACCTCTTCCCATACTAAATATATATATATATATATATATATATATATATATATATATACATATATGTTATGTCAGAAATCTTTTGCAAACATATTTACGTCCCTAAATTCCTATTTTTGTTCTAAACAATGTTGTCTGTCATATATCTGTGTTTATTTATACCACTATATGTATATAGTGTAAAATTATTATTATTCTGAGAATAATTGGGAATATAACATGTAATCAGGGTATCATATCAGGGTATGTATTTATTTGCAATCAATGGATATTTTAAGAGCTGGGCCAGTTTTCTCTCTGTACCTGTGCAACCCCTCCTGATTGCAATCTAGTTTTAAAAACCACCCATTCACAAGTGTTATAAAATGGGCTGGCATATAAGATGACATTTCTTACTGAAAAAGAAATTCAAGAGAAGGAAGAAAAACACTGAAAATATCATGACAGTAAAGAGGTGATTTTAATTTCTGCTGTATCTGAATCATAACAGTTTAAAGTTAGGTGGGCTATCCCTTTAAACTATCAGCTTAAGATTATATTGAATCAAACATCAATTCGAATTTTAAAATCATTGTCTAAAATATTACACTGTGGGGGATATTTATCAAAGCCTCAACTATGCTGCATTCGCCGGCACCAATACGCTCGCCTAACATCGTCTAACATCGCGGCCGCGGACCTGAATACACTCTCCATATTTATAAATAAAGCTGTCAAAAAGCTGCGCACCAAGTACAGGGCGATGAGCATCGGACTGTTGTTAACTAGCAGTCATCGATCTTGCTGCTATTCGGCTTTTTCCCAACTTTATTTATATCCTGTCACTAAACGCAGCCACTATACTAAAATGTTTAACCCCTATCCCTGATGCAACTTTAATAAATGTATTAAACCCTATCCCGCCGTCACTAAATAAATGTATTAACCCCTAAACCCCTGGCTTCCCACATCACTACAATTAACTAAACCTATTAACCCCTAAACTGCCAGCCCCCACATCGCCATAGACTAAATTAAGCTATTAACCCCTAAACCTAACAACCCGCTAACTTTACATTAAAATTACCACATCCCTATCTTAAAATAAATTAAAACTTACCTGTAGAATTAAAATAAACTATATTAAACTATTAATTAACCTACCCTAACTATTATATTACAATTACATTAAACTAGAAATTAACTATATTACATATAAAAAAAACCTAACCCCACTCAAATTATTTAAATCTACTATTAAATTACTAAGTAACAAAAAAAAAACACTAAGTTGCAAAAACAAACACTAAGTTACAAAAACAAACAAACCACAGTAACAAACATAAAAACAAATTACACCTAATTTAATAGCCCTATCAAAATAAAAAAGCCCCCCCAAAATAAAAAAAAACCCTAGCTTACAATAAACTACCAATGGCCCTTAAAAGGGTCTTTTGCGCGGCATTACCCCAAAAAATCAGCTCTTTTACCTGAAGAAAAAAAAAATACAAACACCCCCCAACAGTTAAACCCACCACCCAACCAACCCCCCCCAAATAAAAAGCCTATCTAAAAAAAACTAAGCTCCCCATTGCCCTGAAAAGGGCATTTGTATGGGCATTGCCCTTAAAAGGGCATTTAGCTCTGAAGGATCCATCCAGCCGGGAAGAAGGATCCATCCAGCTGGCAAGAAGTCTTCATCCGGGCGGCAAGAAGTCTTCATCCGGGTGGCCTCTTCTATCTTCATCCATCCGGCTAAGTCTTCATCCATGCGGCCTCTTCTATCTTCATCCATCCGGCGCGGAGCGGGTCCATCCTGAAGACATCCGGTGTATAGCTCCTCTTCAATACGGTCACCGCCGTAAACTGGAACTTGAATGCAAGTGACATCATCCAAGATGGCGTCTCTTGCATTCCTAGTGGCTGAAGTTTCAAATCAGCCAATAGGATGAGAGCTCAATCCTATTGGCTGATTGCAACAGCCAATAGGATTGAGCTCTCATCCTATTGGCTGATTGGAATGATGTCACTTGCATTCAAGTTTCAGTTTATGGCAGCGGCCGTATTGAAGAGGAGCTCCGCGCCGGATGTCTTCAGGATGGACCCACTCAGCGCCGGATGGAGGAAGATAGAAGAGGCCGCATGGATGAAGACTTCGCCGGATGGATGAAGATAGAAGAGGCCGACCGGATGAAGACTTCTTGCCGGCTGGAAGGATCCTTCAAGCGGAACTTCAAAAACTGTAAGTGGATCGTCGGCGGTTAGTGTTTATTAAAGGTTTTTTTGGGTGGATTTTATTTTTAGAGTAGGGTCTGGGCAGGTAAAAGAGCTAACTGCCCTTTTAAGGGCAATGCCCATACAAATGCCCTTTTCAGTGCAATGTGGAGCTTAGGTTTTTTATTTGGGGAGGTTGGGTGGTGGGTTTCAGGTAAAAGAGCTGATTTCTTTTGGGCAATGCCCCGCAAAAGGCCCTTTTAAGGGCCATTGGTAGTTTATTGTAGGCTAGGGGTTTTCTATTTTGGGGGGGGGGCTTTTTTATTTTGATAGGGCTATTAGATTAGGTGTAATTTGTTTTTTATTTTTGATACTGTGGGGTTTTTTTGTAACTTAGTGGGTTTTTTTTTTGTAACTTAGTAATCTTTAATAGTAGATTTAAATAATTTGAGTGGGGTTATGGTTTTTTAATATGTAATATAGTTAATTTAATTGCTAGTTTAATGTAATTGTAGTATAATAGTTAGGGTAGGTTAATTACTAGTTTAATATAGTTTCTTTTAATTCTACAGGTAAGTTTTAATTTATTTTAAGATAGGGATGTGGTAATTTTAATGTAAAGGTAGCGGGTTGTTAGGTTTAGGGGTTAATAGCTTAATTTAGTTTATGGCGATGTGGGGGGCTGGCAGTTTAGGAGTTAATAGGTTTAGTTAATGGTAGTGATGTGGGAGGCCAGGGGTTTAGGGTTAATACATTTATTAAAGTTGCGGCGGGGTCCGGGACGGGCGGGATAGGGGTTAATACATTTATTTAGCGGCAGCGGGGGTCCGGGAGCGGCGGGATAGGGGTTAATACATTAATTTACGGGCAACGATGTCGGGCGGCAGATTAGGGGTGTTTAGACTCGGGGCTTATGTTAGGGTGTTAGGTGTAAACGTAAGTGGTTTTCTACCATAGAAATCAATGGGATATCTGGCAGCATCGAACATAAGCTTTCGCTGCTTTCAGACTCCCATTGATTCCTATGGCATCCGTGGCCTCCAGGGTGGCGGATTGAAAACCAGGTACGCTGGGCCAGAATAGACGCGAGCATACCTGTTAACTATTTGATAACTTTGAAAAAGGGTCAAATAGTGCCGAATGTGTATTCAGAACATCTGTAATGACGTAAGCATCAATCTGTGTCGGATTGGGACCGGCGGATCGTATGTTACGTCACAAATTTCGCCGGTCTGTAGGCTTTGATAACTAGGTCGAATCAAGCTCGCCACAATTTCGCTGCGGAATTCCAGCGTATTTGCGGTTGACAGCTTGATAAATATCCCCCACAGTGTCCTAATGCCAGCATCAATGTTTATCTTTAATACTAATTTCACATATACATACTTTCAAAGTATAATACACAATGTAACAAATGGCACTTACAAGTTCTGATGAGTGATCAATGACACAAGTATCAAGCAATTTGATTCGTTAGTAATAGTTTAAAATGTATATTTGAATCAGATTGGCTGATGTCATAAATCATGTGATTATGCATATTCCAATCAAAAGTGGTTTAAAAAATTCACTAGTGTGTGGGTTGTTTAGGAGCTTCTGTCATAATTGGTGCGAAAAGTGTTGCGTCAAATTTGGGGCGAAGTGGAGAGTGGGACTTGTATTACATGGCTTAAACATGGTGCAAATAGATTTTTCCAAAAAAATAAAAAGGAAGTTCGCTATATTATTTATTTCATTTTTATCTCTATATCTATTATATTATATTATTATAGTTTGGGCCAAAACTTTGCAACAAATTTGGAGACATAATATTGCCCCCTTGCTTTGTAATGAGAGACAAAGTTGTAACATAATCCATAAGTAGTAATGTATTTTTCATTTTTATCCCTATATCTAGTGCACCAAATGTGGAGCAATAATACTGTTTGATTTAGAAAGGGTATACAATTTAATAGAGTTTCTAATTTATTTTTATTATGTAATATACTTCATTCTCTTGCAGCATCAAACATAAGCTTTCTGACTCCCATTGATTTCTATGGCATCCGCGGCCTCAAGGGTAGCGGTTTGAAAACTAGGTATGCTGCATCGGAATAGATGTGAGCCTACCTGTTAAATGTTTGATAAATTGAGAAAAGGGTCAAATAGAGTCAAATGTGAATTCGAAACATCTGTAATGACGCAAGCATCAATCTGCGTTGGATTAAAATCGTGGGAGTGTATATTTCGTCACACATTTCAACATTTGATGATCTTGACGCTTTGATAACTTTGGCGTATCAATCTCGCGACAACTACAACGCGGGATTCATGCGTATTTTCAGTTGACACTTTGATAAATAGCCCCCCAAATGTCGTTTGAATTAACAATCTTGGCTGTGTTTTATTCTGAAAGATTGTGGTTACTTGTTAACAAAAAAATGTCAGTGCCCATTTTTATAAGATTTGGGAAAAAACTGAAAGGTTGGAATTGACCCCGTAACTACAGTACTGCTTGGGAGCCGCAGAGAACTGCTTGTCCCAAGTGTAAACTGCCGCTAACACAATTAGCAGAAGTAATCACACAACTCATCTATCAGACTAATGCAACTGATTGGGCCAGTGTCAGTTTCCACTCTGGACCAACAGTGCTCTGCAGCTCCCAACCAGTATTTTACCTGTGTGTTTAATCTCTATGCAGGTGCAAGGTTTCTAGTTTAAAAATGTCCTGCTCTAAAAAATTAGAAAGTTCTTTTTTTTTTTACTATAGTAGCCCTTTAAAGGAACACTAACAGTAGAAAATATATTTTAAGAAAGTTTGAAACTACTTTACTGTAAGACAAAGTATGTTTGTATTTAAACTGTGAACTCCTACATACATTATACCTTGAACTGAAACTTATTAGCAGACAATTATTTCCTTAAGAAAATAAAGCTGCAGGTTCCTAACCCGGTGTACTTCACAATAATGCCAAATAGCTTTGAGGGAATATAAGCCTTTAAAATATATTTGGAAAGATAACCTCAGAGATAACAAGGCACTGCAGTCCGGTATTATAGCGGGAGAAGAACATTTCATATTTAACATCTAATGTGAGAAGATTGGCATGTGGTCATCTTCTAGACAATGATAGAGACAACCACATTTTAACCTCTTGGGGGTTCTCACTTCTGTGCCTAAATTCTGGAGGACTCTACACTGCAGCTGGGAAACAAGACAGGAGTGGGAACTCTTTGTGATGTAATAATCATGCATTATGATGTCATAGGAAACAAGGAAGTCTGGGTTTTAAAAGGGACCCCAAAATAAGCACTACAACAGGACAAGGAGAGGTGCCTCTTTTTTAAATAAGGGGTCTTATGCAACAACAGCACCTGAAGAAGCATGGGCATATGGTACAATAGCAAAGGGTTGGGGTATATTTATTGCTCCCTCAAAAACACATAGACAAATTAAAGGGCCATAATACCCAAATGTTTAAACACTTGAAAGTGATGCAGCATAGCTGTAAAAAGCTGACTAGAAAATATCATCTGAACATCTCTATGTAAAAAAGAAAGATATTTTACCTCAAAAGTTTCTCAGTAGCCACATCCCATTGTAAAGGAGTTCTAAGCAGCAAATCAGTATGTCTGTCCCGGGACAGCGGAAGGGGCGAGCTTACGTGCACTCTCATCTTATTTCCCTATTCAGTTTAAAGGAAGTTTGCTATGAAATCTCATGAGAGTTAAGTGAAATCTCATGAGATCACAGTAAAAGAGTTCATGACCTCAGCACTGCTGATGCTGATTGGCTGCTGTTCATTTCTTCTTCTTTTTTTTTTTTTACCTGCAGCTGGGCAGCAGCTGAGTATAACTTTACACATAACTTACTCTGCTGAGCTGAGGAGATTGTGAGGTAAAATATCTTCCTTTTTTACATAGAGATGTGTCAACTTTTTACACTTATCCTGCATCAGTTTCAAGTGATTTAGCATATGAGTATTATGTCCCTTTAAGTTCCCTTATTTATAATCAGTTATTATGCATGTTCATATGTGGGGTCCTTTGACCATCCATCTGCCCATTACTAGTAATAAGAATTACCTTTTAACATTGGTTGTATTAAAGTATAAAACTAAGCTATCATGGAACAATTTCTGGCATGTCAAGTCATTGGGCATTATTTTTTGTAGATGTAATTATTACTGATTCTTGACATCAAGGGGTATATTTATCAATGTGCGAGCGGACATGATACAAAGTAGCATATCATGTCCTCTGCACCTCGATAAAGGCTGTCGGCATTTATCATTGCACCAGCAGTTCTTGTGAACTGCTGGTGCAAAGCCGCCCCCTGAAGATTCAAGGCCAATCGGCCGCTAGCAGGGGGTGTCAATCAACCCGATCGTATTCGATCGGTTTGATTTCTGTCTACCGCCTCAGAGCAGGCGGACAAGTTATGGAGCTTGATAAATATGCCCCCTAGTCATAAAATGTGCCTTGTTTTGTACTTACTGGAATTTTGCAGAAAACTCTGTAGTCTTCCAGTACTTTGCACAATACATTGTGGGGGCCGTGGATTTAATCTAAAGAGAAAACCTATAAGCCTGTACACTTGAATAATATGTATTCTATTATCCATAATAAATAAATGTGTTTCAGAAGTACAAATATGTTGTATCATCATCATTTTTCCATAAAAGTGCCACATAATTTAGTAGAAAGTGTCCCGGTATGTAAGATGGTAATTTGTTACACGTTAGAGATGCCCAAATCTTAAAGGAAAAGTCTAGTCAGAATTAAACGTTCATCACTCAGATAGGGGATGTAATTTTAAATAACTTTCAAATTTACTTTTATCATCAAATTTGCTTTGTTCTCTTTGTATTCTTAGTTTAAAGCTAAACCTTGGCATTTATACATTTTAATGAGACACTTCTGTTTTCGTTCATCATGTGTTTTGCAAATCTTAAAGGGACAGTAAAGTCCAAGTTATACTTTACTAATTCTGATAGGGCATGCCAGTTTAAACAACTTTCTAATTTTATCATCAAATTTGCTTTTTTCTCTTGGTGTCTTTTTGTTAAAGGCTAAGGGGCCTAGTTATCAAGCCGTCAACCTCAAATACGCTGGAATTCCGCAGCGTATTTGTGGCGAGGCTGATTTGCCTTAGTTATCAAAGGCTCGAGACCGGCAAAAGTAGAATTTTGTGACGTAAGCTTCGATCCGCCGGACTCAGTCCGACACAGATCGATTCTTACGTCACTCCAGATGTTCCGCACACAAGTGCGGCACATTCACACTACTTTTGCTAGCTATCAAAAAACTAGCAGGTACGCTCGGCACTTTTACGGCCCAGCGTACCTGGTTTTCAAAGCGCCAGCCTGGAGGCGGCGGATCCCATAGGAATCAATGGGAGTCTGACCATAGCGAAAGTACAAGTTCGCTGCTGACAGACATCCCATTGATTTCTATGGGAGCTGTCTACACCTAACACCCTAACATGTACCCCGAGTCTAAACACCACTAATCTGACCCCCCCTACACCGCCGCAACTAAATAAAGTTATTACCCCCTAAACCGCCGCTCCCGGAGCCCACCGCAAGCTACTCTATACATATTAACCCCTAAACCGCCGCTCCCGGAGCCCACCGCAACTATAATAAATGTATTAACCCCTAACCCGCCGCTCCCTGAACCCGCCACAACCTATATTAAATGTATTAACCCCTATCCTGCCCCCCCTACACCGTCGCCACCTATAATAAATTTATTAACCCCTAATCTGCCCCCCTACACCGTTGCCACCTATAATAAATTTATTAACCCCTATCCTGCCCCCCCACTACGCCGCCGCCACTGTAATAAAATTATTAACCCCTAAACCTAAGTCTAACCCTAACGCCCCCCTAACTTAAATATTAATTAAATAAATCTAAATAAATTAACTCTTATTAACTAAATGAATCCTATTTAAAACTAAATACTTACCTTTAAAATAAACCCTAATATAGCTACAATATAAATAATAATTATATTCTAGCTATCTTAGGATTTATTTTTATTTTACAGGTACCTTTCAATTTATTTTAACCATGTACAATAACTATTAAATAGTTATTAACTATTTAATAGCTTACCTAGCTAAAATAAAGAGAAATGTACCTGTGAAATAAATCCTAACCTAAGTTACAATTACACCTAACACTACACTATACTTTAATAAATTATTCCTATTTAAAAATAAATACTTACCTGTAAAATAAACCCTAAGATAGCTACAATGTAATTAATACTTATATTATAGCTATCTTAGGATTTATATTTATTTTACAGGTAACTTTGTATTTATTTTAGCTAGTTAGAATAGTTATTAAATAGTTATTAACTATTTAATAACTACCTAGCTAAAAGAAATACAAAATTACCTGTAAAATAAATCCTAACTTAAGCTACAATTAAACCTAATACTACACTATCATTAAATTAACTAAATAAACTACCTACAAAGAACTACAATGAAATACAATTACATAAACTAACTAAAGTACAAAAAATAAAAAAAGCTAAGTTACAAAAAATAAAAAATTAAGTTACAAACATGTTAAAAATATTACAACAATTTTAAGCTACTTACATCTAATCTAAGCCCCCTAATAAAATAGCAAACCCCCCAAAATAAAAAAAATCCCTACCCTATTCTAAATTACATAAATTTCAAAGCTCTTTTACCTTACCAGCCCTTAAAAGGGCCATTTGTGGGGGCATGCCCCAAAAAGTTCAGCTCTTTTGCCTGTAAAAGAAAAATACAACCCCCCCCCAACATTAAAACCCACCACCCACATACCCCTAATCTAACCCAAACCCCCCTTACAAAAACCTAACACTAATCCCCTGAAGATCATCCTACCTTGAGTCGTCTTCACTCAGCCGAGCCACCGATGGAACTGAAGAGGACATCCGGAGCGGAAGAAGTTAATCCTCCAAGCGGCGCTGAAGAAATCTTCCATCCGATGAAGTCATCATCCAGGCGGCGCTGAAGAAGTCTTCGATCCGGCCGATGTCATCTTCAAAGAGACGCTGAAGAGGTCTTCTATCCGGGCGAAGTCATCTTCCAAGCCGGGTCTTGAATCTTCCTTCCGCCGACGCGGAACCACCTTCTTCACCGACGGACTACGACGAATGACGGCTCCTTTAAGGGACGTCATCCAAGATGGCGTCCCCTCAATTCCGATTGGCTGATAGGATTCTATCAGCCAATCGGAATTAAGGTAGGAAAAATCTGATTGGCTGATGGAATCAGCCAATCAGATTGAGCTCGCATTCTATTGGCTGTTCCGATCAGCCAATAGAATGCGAGCTCAATCTGATTGGCTGATTGGATCAGCCAATCGGATTGAACTTGAATCTGATTGGCTGATTCCATCAGCCAATCAGATTTTCCTACCTTAATTCCGATTGGCTGATAGAATCCTATCAGCCAATCGGAATTGAGGGGACGCCATCTTGGATGACGTCCCTTAAAGGAGCCGTCATTCATCGTAGTCCGTCGGTGAAGAAGGTGGTTCCGCGTCGGCGGAAGGAAGATTCAAGACCCGGCTTGGAAGATGACTTCGCCCGGATAGAAGACCTCTTCAGCGCCTCTTTGAAGATGACATCGGCCGGATCGAAGACTTCTTCAGCGCCGCCTGGATGATGACTTCATCGGATGGAAGATTTCTTCAGCGCCGCTTGGAGGATTAACTTCTTCCGCTCCGGATGTCCTCTTCAGTTCCATCGGTGGCTCGGCTGAGTGAAGACGACTCAAGGTAGGATGATCTTCAGGGGATTAGTGTTAGGTTTTTGTAAGGGGGGTTTGGGTTAGATTAGGGGTATGTGGGTGGTGGGTTTTAATGTTGGGGGGGGGGTTGTATTTTTCTTTTACAGGCAAAAGAGCTGAACTTTTTGGGGCATGCCCCCACAAATGGCCCTTTTAAGGGCTGGTAAGGTAAAAGAGCTTTGAAATTTATGTAATTTAGAATAGGGTAGGGATTTTTTTTATTTTGGGGGGGTTTGTTATTTTATTAGGGGGCTTAGATTAGGTGTAAGTAGCTTAAAATTGTTGTAATATTTTTAACATGTTTGTAACTTAATTTTTTATTTTTTGTAACTTAGCTTTTTTTATTTTTTGTACTTTAGTTAGTTTATGTAATTGTATTTCATTGTAGTTCTTTGTAGGTAGTTTATTTAGTTAATTTAATGATAGTGTAGTATTAGGTTTAATTGTAACTTAAGTTAGGATTTATTTTACAGGTAATTTTGTATTTCTTTTAGCTAGGTAGTTATTAAATAGTTAATAACTATTTAATAACTATTCTAACTAGCTAAAATAAATACAAAGTTACCTGTAAAATAAATATAAATCCTAAGATAGCTATAATATAAGTATTAATTACATTGTAGCTATCTTAGGGTTTATTTTACAGGTAAGTATTTATTTTTAAATAGGAATAATTTATTAAAGTATAGTGTAGTGTTAGGTGTAATTGTAACTTAGGTTAGGATTTATTTCACAGGTACATTTCTCTTTATTTTAGCTAGGCGGTTTAGGGGTTAATACATTTATAAGAGTTGCGGCAGGGTCTAGGAGCGGCGGTTTAGGGGTTAGTAACTTTATTTAGTTGCGGGGGCCTCCGGGGGCGCCGGTATAGGGGGTAGAACAGTGTAGTTTAGTGTGAGTGCTTAGTGACAGGCTAGCAATAAAGCTGGGAAAAAGCCGAAGGGCAGCGAGATCGGATGAGTGATAACTGTCACAGTCCGCTGCTCATCGCCCCGCGGCTTTTTGACAGCTTTATTTGATAACTTAGGCGAACGTATTCAAGGTCCGCGGCGGCGAAGGTAGGCGAGCTTAGGCGGACGTATTGGGCCGGCGAAGCCAGAAAAGTAGACGGCTTGATAACTACCCCCCTATACCTGGGTAGGCTGAGTTCTAAGACTCTGCAGTCCACCTCTTATCTCACTGTCTGGCTGTGAATAGCTAATAACATGTACTGTTTGTTCATGTGTGCCATATACTGTAGATAACATTATGCTCACCCCAGTAATGTTATTTAAGAGTCAGCACTAATTGCCTGAAAGAGGCTTAGATACAAGGTAATTACAGGGGTAAAAAGTATTTTAATATAACAGTGTTAGTTATGCAAAACTGGGGAATGGTAAATAAAGGAATTATCTATGTTTTTAAACAATAACATTTTTGGTGCTGACTGTCCCTTTAATAATAAGTGGACCCTGAGAAATATTTGTTATAATTTTGGTTATGATGTTCTACAGTTGCTCCCAAACTGCTCAGTAGTCATAGATTTCCTGTTCAAACCACCAGGCAAAAGCACTGTATTACGTATACAGATAGTTCAGCTATTAAAGGGACACTGAACCCAAATTTTTTCTTTTGTAATTCAGAAAGAGCATGCAATTTTAAGCAACTTTCTAATTTACTCCTATTTTCAATTTTTCTTCATTCTCTTGCTATCATTATTTGAAAAAGAAGGCATCTAAGCTTTTTTTTTTGTTTCAGTACTCTGGACAGCACTTTTTTTATTGGTGGATGAATTTATCCACCAATCAGCAAGGACAACCCAGGTTGTTCACCAAAAATGGGCCGGCATCTAAACTTACATTCTTGCATTTCAAATAAAGATACCAAGAGAATGAAGAAAATTTGATAATAGGAGTAAATTAGAAAGTTGCTTAAAATTTCATGCTCAAGCTGAATCACGAAAGAAAATTTTTGGTTACAGTGTCCCTTTAAAGAGACAGTCTACTCCAGTTTTGCATAATCAACATGGTAATATTAAAAGTTTTTACCTCTGTGATTACCTTGTATCTAAGCATCTGCAGACTGTCCCCTTATTTCAGTTCTTTTGACAGACTTGCATTTTAGCCAATCAGTCCCCTCTCATAAGAAACTCCACGGGCGTGAGCACAATGTTATCTATATGGCACACATGAACTAATGCCCTCTAGCTGTGCAAAACTGTCAAATCCATTCAGATAAGAGGCGGCCTTCAAGGGCTTAGAAATTAGCATACGAGCCTACCTAGGTTAAGATTTCAACTAAGAATACAAAGAGAACATTGTTTAAAATTACATGGCCTATCTGAATCATGAAAGTTTAATTTCAACTAGAGCAATATTATTAGTTATACCACTCTTAAAAAGCAATGCCAAGAGAGATGACTGGAATAATCTGTTGCTAATAATGCATATTTAAACACGGCAAGTATCATCTGAATTAGCATTACTCAGTTGTGTTTGTTTTTTATCTCATCTATTATTTGTCTAATTCTATAAAGAACACTAAAGAACAGTAACTTACTCCTGAATAATGATTGTTATTTGGAGTTGTTGTTGAGTTTGTGTTATTGTGGCAGTTTTCAAAAGGGAGCTTAGTGACTGATGCTGATCCTTTTGACTTTGTCATGTGCATTTTGCTTTTGTTCCTCTTTAATCACACGTTCCTTTTTAATAGTACAGTGTATGTTTTTGTACAGCAATGTTGAACAAACTAGTTAATGAAAACAGAAGACTCAGAGGGCTTTTTATCTCGTAATACCTCTATAATTTACTCATTTACTATTTATAGTTGTAGCAAAAGAGAGTTGACAAAGGATTGTTACAACAAAGTGAAAATATTACCGTACTAAATATATTCTTTTTTTTTTTCCACTAAAAATATATTTATGCCTTTTGATGAACAATAACACTTCCCTAATCTCTTTATTTTTTTTAGAGTTTGCAGTGATTTATGCAGAGCAAGGAGAGCGAAAAAGAAGGGTAATGAAGGTTTTAAAGGGATATAAACCCTCAATTTTTCTTTCATGATTTAGATAGAGAATACAAATGTAAAGAACTTTCTAATTTTAGTAAACAAAGAGAAAAAGAAAAACAGCTGCACTCAAACTGGAATAATTATTATAAGAAAAACATGTGCTACCTAGAAGAGAATATTTATAACAAACATAACAAGAGAGTGGATACACCAAAATAAGGGGTTTCCAAAAGTCTAGGCTGAACCAGCACAACTGTAGATAATAAAGACTAAAGAGACATCAGTATCAAAAGTTAAAACATCCTTTAATAAATCACACATATCACAATCATACCACATTCATACATGGGATCCCAAATAAGTAAAAGTCAATAGGCTGAGAGAGAACTTCTGGTGCACCAGGGCGAGACAAATCGGTATATATAAACCAGAGTTGTTGAATATTTGTAAGCTTTGCAGCTTTTCAGTTCACCGCAACATTGGAACCCGGCTAGCCCTGACCTGCCCTGGAAGACCACGTCACACTTAAAGGGACACTGTACCCAAATTTTTTTCTTTTGTAATTCAGAAAGAGCATGCAATTTTAAGCAACTTTCCAATTTACTCCTATTATCAATTTTTCTTCGTTCTCTTGCTATCATTATTTGAAAAAGAAGGCATCTAAGCTTTTTTTTTGGTTTCAGTACTCTGGACAACACTTTTTTATTGGTGGATGAATTTATCCACCAATCAGCAAGGACAAGCCAGGTTGTTCACCAAAAATGGGCCGGCATCTAAACTTACATTCTTGCATTTCAAATAAAGATACCAAGAGAATGAAGAACATTTGATAATAGGAGTAAATTAGAAAGTTGCTTAAAATGTCATGCTCTATCTGAATCACGAAAGAAAATTTTTGGGTACAGTGTCCCTTTAAGCATTGAAGATACTGCCGTTAGCGTCACGGACACAGGTAGTATTGCTTACCATTCTCTGCTAAAAAGAGGAAATGACGGTCCCTGCACCTGTGAATATCGTATAAACGCACGGCTTCTAAGGTATGCTTTTAAGTGATTTGATTACGTTCCTGGGTCGTGGGTGTTGGTCCAGCTAGTTTGGGTGAGCGGCACTTTGGGGACTTATATGATAAAGATTCATTCTTTTTTGGATTACAAATATTCAACAACTCTGGTTTATATATACCTATTTGTCTCGCCCTGGTGCACCAGAAGTTCTCTCTCAGCCTATTGACTTTCACTTATTTGGGATCCCATGTATGAATGTGGTATGATTGTGATATGTGTGATTTATTAAAGGATGTTTTAACTTTTGATACTGATGTCTCTTTAGTCTTTATTATCTACAGTTGTGCTGGTTCAGCCTAGACTTTTGGAAACCCCTTATTTTGGGGTATCCACTCTCTTGTTATGTTTGTTATAAACTTTCTAATTTACTTCTATTATCAAATTTTCTTTGCTTCTATGTTTATTTGCAATAAAAATCTAAAACCATATTTTAATAGAACTGTATGACTCCTAATGAACTCAAGGAATTAATCACATTTCTATTTGTCTTGCATTAAATTGCTATTCAAATGATGATGTTTTATAATAAATAGGTATTTTCAAATATGGTACATTTCCATTTTGAAATGAAGCGTTTTTTTTAATATACATGCGTTAGCAAAAATGTTTCTAATAAAAGCTATAGCTTTTTCAAAGGTGTATTTAAGTATGCGCCGTGCACCAGCATTTTAAACACAGCACTTGCCCAGAGAGCCTAAGGTGCTTGTACCATCTGGTAATTGTTAATTGCTGACATGATTCAAGCCCCACTGGCACTCTGAGCAGCTGCAGTATTTAAAATGCTGGTGCACTGAGAATATCTAGCTATGCTTCGCATGCACGTACAGAAAAAAACGTTAACACTAAAACAGTGATTAATTTGACTAGAAGCATTTTTGCCATCACATTTATATTGCAAATATGTTTCTATTCATCTAACTTTTGACCGCAATGTCCATTTAATACAAAACAATTTTCTGCTAACATCCATGCTGTATCCATGCTCCCAATAATTCTATGCATAACTAATATCAGCATGCTTTGTTGAACAAACTCCTCCCCATTCAATATATCACATTTATTTTAGTGCCTTTAGTGACCCCATGAACATTTTCTCCTTCATCTTCATGCTGTGATACCACCTGTGCTTCACACTGGCTTCTGATCTATTCTAATGGGACAAACTTTCTTCCTGCTGTACCAAGAACCTCTTTCTTCTTAATATACTACTCATACACATATTAGATAAGCCAGCAAAAGTTTGCCATAGCATAGTGCATGGGGTCCAGCCTTCTTTCCCTGCTCTTCCTAGCCCCATCCCCCATTCTCTACAGTACCAGCCTCATCTTCTATCCTTAGTCTAGTGATGGCTAACCTTGGCACCCCAGATTTTTTAAAATTTAATTTCCCATGATGCTTATGCCCTCTGCAGTCTAGTTGAGCATCATGGGAAATGTAGTTCCAAAACATCAGGAGTGTAAAGGTTAGCCATCACTGCCCTAGTCTATATGTGTCTGACTGGGAATGCAGCATCCTTTATAGCTCCTACCAATAAACTTTGGCTCTCTCCTAGAAGGCATCACAAAGCTGACCCAACCACTATTATCTTTCCTGTACCTAGTGCGCAACTAACTTAACACCTAACCCTATCTTCCCCTTCTAAAAACTTCCACACTTATCTTACTATTTCATTTACTCCCCCACTCTCACTCCTCTCCTTCTCCAGAAATCATCTCTTCTTAATAAACAAAATTTAGTGGGAAAAAAATATGCCCCGTCTTGAAAACTGAACTGAAACTTTAAATAACAAAAAAGGATTGGGTGGTACCAAAGAAGAGGTACAATTTAAGGTGATTTTTCAGATAGTAATGATAGTGTAGATCACCTTAAGGGCTCCATTTATCAAACTGGGGTGTACATATTTGCCCCTGTCTACCTGGCTTCCTCTCTGGGGGTAAGCAATCCGCTGCCCGCATTTACCATTGCACACAAGCACTCCTGTGCGCTCACGAGCAACTCCTGCCCATGCACAGCCAATCACACATGGGCAGGAGCTGTCAATCTCCAGAGAGACTGAAATTCTCCACCTAGAGGTAGAGAACAGGGCAGGGAAGCAACGGTCTAATGGCTGATGTTTGATAAATCCTGACTGCAGGTTCACTTGTGCGAATGAGCAGTCAAAGTGGAGAAAAGGGCTTGATAAACTGAGCCCTAAGGATTAACCTCTCGGGAATGAGTGTTGTGGCAGCCCTTCTTCCCATCATTTATCACTTTGCCCTCTAGGCCCACATGTGGGAATGTTAGGCAAGCAGAGGTCTTCATTGATTTTGTGGGCCTGCAACTGGTGGCAGGGTCTATCTGATTAGTTTTCAAGCCCAGTGTGGATCTTAGCACCTTTGATGCATTTCTGACCCTTGGAGTGGGCAGCAGGGGGGTCCTGGGCCTAGGGCTTTGTTGGTATTGGTGGCAGGTGTTCCCACCTATTCACCCTTACCTGATTATGTGGTTGTGATGAAGGCAGATGGTAATATTCCCACGCGCCACAGCTGACTTCAGCAGGAAGTAGGGGTGAAGTCCCTTGTGTGGGGGACTAGATCAAGGTGTCTAATGGTACTGTGTCTGTTGCAGTGGTAGAATTGGCAGGTGCTGTGACACGGTGGTCTGGATTTTTGGGAGCGTGAGTGGTGTGGACAATAAAGGTGTGCACATTGCAGCTTTGCCTAGTAGACCTCAGTTATTTCTATGTAAATTGGGTTCTCTTCCCCACTCTTCTCTTTTGCAGGGCACTGCTATGCCTTGGAATATGAAGGAGAATGTTGTGATGGCTGGTGCAACCTCGTGAAACAAGCATCTTTGGGTCAAGACACTTTCTCCTTGGATGAGTGAGGATGGGGCCTAAGAAGGTAAAGTAGCCTAACACTTATGATAAGTGACCTCTTACTATCTGGAACATCATCCAGACCAATCTTTAGCTATCCTGAAATTTATGGATTTGATCCACAGGCAGCATAGGGATTGTGTGTGGCAAAATTATAATAAGGAATTTTGTAGAAAATGGCATTTTGTCATTTGGTGCTATTGATATACTCTTATGATCCAGGGTGCATGGACTGTGATGGTTTCCTGCAGGTGTGGAATGTTATTACAATATTCTCCACTATGCTGAATTGAGCACAGTAATATACAAAAATATGTACAGTTCCTACATGTCATCTGTAAAGAGGGTTACATTTTAGCAGTACCCTCTTGCAATATCGCCTAACAAGATAATCATGAAGGATAGAGAATCAAAAGAAAATTAAAAAGTGGCCATGGGATTGGGTCGTGTAAATGTCCTTATAGGGACCAACTTTGTATTTGTTTTAAGAGGAGGGTGTTAGGCGATACCTCACCATTCAGTCAGCATACAACCCTAAGAGCTCAAAAAGCGACCTCCTAACTTTAGGCGTTCTGGGGATTACCCATTCAGCCAATTAATAAACAGTTCCCTATACACTTAGGTTATCAAATCATCCACAGTCACTAAGCATTCATAAATACTAATATAGGCCAATCATTAATGTTTAACTGAGTTTACTTCACGCTCACGCTATAATATATCAAACAGTCTGTTAAGCCAATGAAGTTAGTGCCGATATATTTCAGGCACCTAATACATAGCAACAGAAAGTATCTCAGTTATGTAAATACAAATAAACCTACAAAGTATCATTATTCAGCAAACTTAGGCCTAGATTTAGAGTTTTGTCGGTAACGACCCGCGTAGCTAACGCCGGCTTTTTTCTGGCCGCACCATAAAAATAACTCTGGTATTGAGAGTCCACAAAAAGGCTGCGTTAGGCTCCAAAAAAGGAGCGTAGAGCATTTTTAACGCAGCTTCAACTCTCGATACCAGAGTTGCTTACGCAAGCGGCCAGCCTCAAAAACGTGCTCGTGCACGATTCCCCCATAGGAAACAATGGGGCTGTTTGAGCTGAAAAAAAACCTAACACCTGCAAAAAAGCCGCGTTCAGCTCCTAACGCAGCCCCATTGTTGTCTATGGGGAAACACTTCCTACGTCTGCACCTAACACCCTAACATGTACCCCGAGTCTAAACACCCCTAGCCTTACACTTATTAACCCCTAATCTGCCGCCCCCGCTATCGCTGACCCCTGCATATTATTTTTAACCCCTAATCTGCCACTCCGTAAACCGCCGCTACTTACATTATCCTTATGTACCCCTAATCTGCTGCCCCTAACACCGCCGACCCCTATATTATATTTATTAACCCCTAATCTGCCCCCCTCAACGTCGCCTCCACCTGCCTACACTTATTAACCCCTAATCTGCCGAGCGGACCTGAGCGCTACTATAATAAAGTTATTAACCCCTAATCCGCATCACTAACCCTATAATAAATAGTATTAACCCCTAATCTGCCCTCCCTAACATCGCCGACACCTAACTTCAAACATTAACCCCTAATCTGCCAACCGGAGCTCACCGCTATTCTAATAAATGTATTAACCCCTAAAGCTAAGTCTAACCCTAACACTCACACACCCCTAAATTAAATATAATTTTAATCTAACGAAATTAATTAACTCTTATTAAATAAATTATTCCTATTTAAAGCTAAATACTTACCTGTAAAATAAATCCTAATATAGCTACAATATAAATTATAATTACATTGTAGCTATTTTAGGATTAATATTTATTTTACAGGCAACTTTGTAATTATTTTAACCAGGTACAATAGCTATTAAATAGTTAAGAACTATTTAATAGTTACCTAGTTAAAATAATAACAAAATTACCTGTAAAATAAATCCTAACCTAAGTTACAATTAAACCTAACACTATACTATCAATAAATAAATTAAATACAATTCCTACAAATAACTACAATGAAATAAACTATCTAAAGTACAAAAAATAAAAAAGAACTAAGTTACAAAAAATAAAAAAATATTTACAAACATAAGAAAAATATTACAACAATTTTAAACTAATTACACCTACTCTAAGCCCCCTAATAAAATAACAAAGACCCCCAAATAACAAAATGCCCTACCCTATTCTAAATTACTACATTTCAAAGCTCTTTTACCTTACCAGCCCTGAACAGGGCCCTTTGCGGGGCATGCCCCAAGAAATTCAGCTCTTTTGCCTGTAAAAAAAAACATAAAATACCCCCCCCAACATTACAACCCACCACCCACATACCCCTAATCTAACCCAAACCCCCCTTAAATAAACCTAACACTAAGCCCCTGAAGATCTTCCTACCTTGTCTTCTCCCTACCAGGTTCACCGATCCGTCCTGAAGAGCTCCTCCGATGTCCTGATCCAAGCCCAAGCGGGGGGCTGAAGAGGTCCATGATCCGGCTGAAGTCTTCATCCAAGCAGGAGCTGAAGAGGTCCATGATCCGGATGAAGTCTTCATCCAAGCGGGAGCTGAAGGGGTCCATGATCCGGATGAAGTCTTCTATCAACGGCATCTTCAATCTTCTTTCTTCCGGATCCATCTTGCAGACCTCCGACACGGAACATCCTCTTCTCCCGACGCCTACTAGCCGAATGACGGTTCCTTTAAGGGACGTCATTCAAGATGGCGTCCCTCGAATTCCAATTGGCTGATAGGATTCTATCAGCCAATCGGAATTAAGGTAGGAATATTCTGATTGGCTGATGGAATCAGCCAATCAGAATCAAGTTCAATCCGATTGGCTGATTCGATCAGCCAATCAGATTGAGCTTGCATTCTATTGGCTGTTCCGAATGCGAAAAAATTTAATCGAGTGGCGGCGATGTGGGGGGGCCTCAGTTTAGGGGTACATAGGTAGTTTATGGGTGTTAGTGTACTTTAGAGTACAGTAGTTAAGAGCTTTATGAACCGGCGTTAGCCCAAAAAGCTCTTAACTACTGACTTTTTTCCTGCGGCTGGAGTTTTGTCGTTAGATGTCTAACGCTCACTTCAGACACGACTCTAAATACCGGAGTTAGGAAGATCCCATTGAAAAGATAGGATACGCAATTTACGTAAGGGGATCTGCGGTATGGAAAAGTAGCGGCTGAAAAGTGAGCGTTAGACCCTATTTTGAGTGACTCCAAATACCGGAGTTAGCCTAAAACCAGCGTTAGGAGCCTCTAATGCTGGTTTTCACGGCTACCGCCAAACTCCAAATCTAGGCCTTCGTAACTATTTAGGTAAGTGCCGATATTTTTCAGGCACATAGCACGACCCCAAGCGCCGTCCACCTAAGCATTTAATCACAGTTACGTGACTTTGTCAGGGTTAAGGGCCGGCCCCGCACATAGCGGTCCTATTTATACCGTAAAGGTCGTCATGGTTACCACACAGCAAAAGCCATGCTCGTGTGTGGGCAGGTTTTTCATTTTCTGTACATCACGGTCATTAACATATCAGTCATGCTCAGCTATATGCCTTAATCGCAACATGTTATTGTCAGATTATTTTCTTTCTCATCAGGTAATATATACACTATTCTGGGAAGTCTATTTCTCAGTTGCACATGTGCTCTATCATCCAAGAGGTTATTGTATGTAACTCACACTTCCAAATAACAGATGTAAAGGGATTACATTTTACAGAGACACTATACATGTCAGATCTATGTTAATTTTGTGAAGATAAAAAGCAACATTCGCTATCTCCATCTCCATCATCTTTTATCGATGTTTAATTTTTCTCATTATTAAATGTAAGCTTTTATTTGTTGGGGAGTATTTTCTGTACTTTCACAATGACATCCTATATGTACTGTATGTGTTACAACTTTTGGGTATCATAGACAATGAGGTTTATAGAGACAGTCTGTATTTAGATTTTATTTTTATATACTGAACTTATATGAGACTTGAATTTTTAATTTGAAACTGGAGTTTTATAAAAAGCAGGCAAAGGAGATATATTCATTTAGACCCCTAGGGCTTTTGCTTTGTAGATCATATATCCATCTACTCTCCCTCTGTAGTAGGATTTTGCCTAGGTTGCCCCTTCTTTGATTACCACAAATCTGATCAATTGCAAAGAATTTAATGTTATATTTATCATCCTTATGTACATTATGCATGTGTTCGGCCACTGGCACAAAGTGGTCCCATTTAATGTCGCCCATGTGATCCAATATTCTTGTACGCAGTTCCCTTATCATTTTATCCACATAAATTAGGGCACAGCTGTATATTGCCACATATTACAACCATTCTCGATCTGCAATTCATAAAATATGGAATTTGATATTTCTGTTGTATCTTTGGATGGATAAATACTTTAGTTGGTAACATATGACTGCAAGCTTGACACCTCCCACATTTGAAGGAGCCTTTAGTATTTGTTAGCGAGTTTATTGATGGTTTTTGTATAAAGTGACTTCTAGTTTTTCATATTTCTGGCCCTCCTATTTATGATCTGAGGGATTTCTTGCAATATTTCTTTTAGATCATCATCTTGGTATAGGATTGGCCAATATTTCTGAAAAATCTCATGAACTTCAGTATTTTGATCATCAAACATACCAATTATCCTTACTTTCTCTTGTTAAGTGTATCCAGTCCACGGATCATCCATTACTTATGGGATATTAACTCCTCCCCAACAGGAAGTGCAAGAGGATTCACCCAGCAGAGCTGCTATATAGCACCTCCCCTAACTGCCATTACCAGTCATTCTCTTGCACCCAACGAATAGATAGGATGTGTGAGAGGACTGTGGTGATTATACTTAGTTTCATACCTTCAATCAAAAGTTTGTTATTTTATAATAGCACCGGAGTGTGTTATTCCTTCTCTGGTAGAATTTGAAGAAGAATCTACCTGAGTTTTTCTATGATTTTAGCCGGAGTAGTTAAGATCATATTGCTGTTTCTCGGCCATCTGAGGAGAGGTAAACTTCAGATCAGGGGACAGCGGGCAGATTAATCTGCAAAGAGGTATGTAGCAGCTTATTATTTTCTGACAATGGAATTGATGAGAAAATTCTGCCATACCGATATAATGTAAACTCAGCCTTAAATGCAGTAGCAGCAACTGGTATCAGTCTGTCATGTATGTATATTTTACACTTCAGTATTCTGGGGAATGGCACTTCACTGGAATTATACTGTATGCATAAAACTTTAGCCTAATTTGCAGGGACTAGCAACAGGCTTTTTAATAACACTCAATTTATTAATGTTAAACGTTTTTTGCTGGCATGTAAAATCGTTTAATTTTCTGAGGTACTGTGTGAAAAAATGTTTTGGACACTATTTTTTTCCACTTGGCAGTCGTTTTATTTAATTTATGACAGTTTACTGATCTCTCTCACTGTTATGTGTGAGGGGGAGGGGCCTTTTTTGGTGCTTTTGCTACGCATCAAAAAATTCAGTCAGAAGTTTGTCTTCCCTGCAAGATCCGGTTCATCTCTACAGAACTCAGGGGTCTTCAAAACTTGTTTTGAGGGAGGTAATCACTCACAGCAGAGCTGTGATAAAAAAACGTTTATTTCTGTATTTTTTTTTTTTTTTTTTTATTTTCTGCTATCAGGGTTAGTTATCCTTTGCTAATGGGAGCAATCCTTTGCTAAAATTGTGTTTTTTACAAAGATTTGATGCTATAACTTTTCAGTTTATTAATTTTCAACTGTCATAACTTTTTCTGTGCTTCTTATAGGCACAGTACGTTTTCATATTATAGTAAATTACTTGAAAAGTATTTCCAAGTTGCTAGTTTATTTGCTAGTGTGTTAAACATGTCTGATTCAGAGGAAGATATCTGTGCTATATGTGCTAAAGCCAAAGTGGAGCCCAATAGAAATTTATGTACTAACTGTATTGATGCTACTTTAAATAAAAGTCAATCTGTACAAATTGAACATATTTCACCAAACAACGAGGGGAGAGTTATGCCGACTAACTCGCCTCACGTGTCAGTACCTGCATCTCCCGCTCGGGAGGTGCGTGATATTGTAGCGCCGAGTACATCTGGGCAGCCATTACAAATCACATTACAGGATATGGCTACTGTTATGACTGAAGTTTTGGCTAAATTACCAGAACTAAGAGGTAAGCGTGATCACTCTGGGGTGAGAACAGAGTGCGCTGATAATATTAGGGCCATGTCAGACACTGCGTCACAATTTGCAGAACATGAGGACGGAGAGCTTCATTCTGCGGGTGACGGTTCTGATCCAAACAAACTGGATTCAGATATTTCAAATTTTAAATTTAAGCTGGAAAACCTCCGTGTATTACTAGGGGAGGTGTTAGCGGCTCTGAATGATTGTAACACAGTTGCAATACCAGAGAAAATGTGTAGGTTGGATAAATATTTTGCGGTACCGGCGAGTACTGACGTTTTTCCTATACCTAAGAGACTTACTGAAATTGTTACTAAGGAGTGGGATAGACCCGGTGTGCCGTTCTCACCCCCTCCGATATTTAGAAAGATGTTTCCAATAGACGCCACCACACGGGACTTATGGCAAACGGTCCCTAAGGTGGAGGGAGCAGTTTCTACTTTAGCTAAGCGTACCACTATCCCGGTGGAGGATAGCTGTGCCTTTTCAGATCCAATGGATAAAAAGTTAGAGGGTTACCTTAAGAAAATGTTTGTTCAACAAGGTTTTATATTGCAACCTCTTGCATGCATTGCGCCTGTCACGGCTGCAGCAGCATTTTGGTTTGAGTCTCTGGAAGAGACACTTGAATGAGCTCCATTAGATGAGATTACACACAAGCTTAAAGCCCTTAAGTTAGCTAACTCATTTATTTCAGATGCCGTAGTACATTTAACTAAACTTACGGCTAAGAATTCCGGATTCGCCATTCAGGCACGCAGAGCACTGTGGCTAAAATCCTGGTCAGCCTGAGGAAACAGTACATGATACTGAGAAACGCGTAGCTGTGGTTTTAATGTGTTATAATAAACACTTTTATTGATACATACTTGCTACTTTGCTATTTATTTGGATATCCCTGCTTGGAGTAAGCCTCCAATTCCCTGAGGAATCAAAGGGCCTTCCTGACACCCACACACCTTACCTTTGTTGGTGACTACTAACCTGGCTGCTGGAAGCTTTAGCCTGAGAGGAGAGTTTACCGGGCAACTCTGAGGTTCCGGTCTGCCTAGCCAGCACCACATCTTGGTGCTTTCCTACACGTGAGTGCAATTGAGCTGCAATATAATATTTGGTATACCATACGGAATTATGCTATGTGGCGCCTTCTCTGCTTCTTTATAGATTGATTCGTTGTGGACGGCCTTGTACATCGAGGAGAGCTGCCTTACACACCCCTATAGTCATTGGGGATTTTGTTAGAGTTTATTTGGACTCTGATCTGTTTATTTTGATATTATCAACTATACAGGTTCTTTTTTCTTTTTTTATTCTGTAACCATCTACATATATGTGTGTATGCCTATGTAAATGTAATATACTGTGAACTGTGATATCACTATCTTGGTATATTTAGATATTTGGCATATATAGATAGCGCCCCTATTTTATATATTATTGTATTATATATACCCTATAAATCGGGTGTGTATATATATATATATAATTCATTAAAATCCTGGTCAGCTGACATTACTTCTAAATCTAAATTGCTTAATATACCTTTCAAAGGGCAGACCTTATTCGGGCCCGGGTTGAAAGAAATTATCGCTGACATTACAGGAGGTAAAGGCCATGCCCTGCCTCAAGACAGAGCCAAACCTAAGGCTAGACAGTCTAATTTTCGTTCCTTTCGTAATTTCAAAGCAGGAGCAGCATCAACTTCCTCTGCACCAAAACAGGAAGGAGCTGTTGCTCGCTACAGACAAGGCTGGAGACCTAACCAGTCCTGGAACAAGGGCA
The DNA here is from genome assembly GCF_027579735.1 of Bombina bombina. NCBI lineage: Eukaryota > Metazoa > Chordata > Amphibia > Anura > Bombinatoridae > Bombina > Bombina bombina. The sequence continues at coordinate 870,256,802 of NC_069500.1, forward strand.
AGCAGGCCAGGAAACCTGCTGCTGCCCCTAAGACAGCATGAATCGAGGGCCCCCGATCCGGGAACGGATCTAGTGGGGGGCAGACTTTCTCTCTTCGCCCAGGCTTGGGCAAGAGATGTCCAGGATCCCTGGGCGTTAGAGATCATATCTCAGGGATACCTTCTAGACTTCAAATTCTCTCCCCCAAGAGGGAGATTTCATCTGTCAAGGTTGTCAACAAACCAAATAAAGAAAGAGGCGTTTCTACGCTGCGTACAAGATCTTTTATTAATGGGAGTGATCCATCCGGTTCCGCGGTCGGAACAAGGACAAGGGTTTTACTCAAATCTGTTTGTGGTTCCCAAAAAAGAGGGAACTTTCAGGCCAATCTTGGATTTAAAGATCCTAAACAAATTCCTAAGAGTTCCAACGTTCAAAATGGAAACTATTCGGACAATTTTACCCATGATCCAAAAGGGTCAGTACATGACCACAGTGGATTTAAAGGATGCTTACCTTCACATACCGATTCACAAAGATCATTACCGGTATCTAAGGTTTGCCTTTCTAGACAGGCATTACCAGTTTGTAGCTCTTCCATTCGGATTGGCTACGGCTCCGAGAATCTTCACAAAGGTTCTGGGTGCTCTTCTGGCGGTACTAAGACCGCGAGGAATTTCGGTAGCTCCGTACCTAGACGACATTCTGATACAAGCTTCAAGCTTTCAAACTGCCAAGTCTCATACAGAGTTAGTACTGGCATTTCTAAGGTCGCATGGATGGAAGGTGAACGAAAAGAAGAGTTCTCTCTTTCCACTCACAAGAGTTCCCTTCTTGGGGACTCTTATAGATTCTGTAGAAATGAAGATTTACCTGTAAGAAGACAGGTTAACAAAGCTTCAAAATGCATGCCGTGTCCTTCATTCCATTCAACACCCGTCAGTAGCTCAATGCATGGAGGTGATCGGCTTAATGGTAGCGGCAATGGACATAGTACCCTTTGCACGCCTACATCTCAGACCGCTGCAATTGTGCATGCTAAGTCAGTGGAATGGGGATTACTCAGACTTGTCCCCTACTCTGAATCTGGATCAAGAGACCAGAAATTCTCTTCTATGGTGGCTTTCTCGGCCACATCTGTCCAGGGGGATGCCATTCAGCAGGCCGGACTGGACAATTGTAACAACAGACGCCAGCCTACTAGGTTGGGGCGCTGTCTGGAATTCTCTGAAGGCTCAGGGACAATGGAATCAGGAGGAGAGTCTCCTACCAATAAACATTCTGGAATTGAGAGCAGTTCTCAATGCCCTTCTGGCTTGGCCCCAGTTAATAACTCGGGGGTTCATCAGGTTTCAGTCGGACAACATCACCATCAGGGAAGGACAAGAAGCTCCCTAGCAATGATGGAAGTATCAAAGATAATTCGCTGGGCAGAGTCTCACTCTTGCCACCTGTCAGCAATCCACATCCCGGGAGTGGAGAACTGGGAGGCGGATTTCTTAAGTCGTCAGACTTTTCATCCGGGGGAGTGGGAACTTCATCCGGAGGTCTTTGCCCAAATACTTCGACGTTGGGGCAAACCAGAGATAGATCTCATGGCGTCTCGACAGAACGCCAAGCTTCCTCGTTACGGGTCCAGATCCAGGGATCCGGGAGCGGTTCTGATAGATGCTTTGACAGCACCTTGGACCTTCGGGATGGCTTATGTGTTTCCACCCTTCCCGATGCTTCCTCGATTGATTGCCAGAATCAAACAGGAGAGAGCATCAGTGATTCTAATAGCGCCTGCATGGCCACGCAGGACTTGGTATGCAGATCTAGTGGACATGCCATCCTGTCCACCTTGGTCGCTACCTCTGAAACAGGACCTTCTGATCCAGGGTCTCTTCAAACATCAAAATCTAATTTCTCTGAAGCTGACTGCTTGGAAATTGAACGCTTGATTTTATCAAAACGTGGTTTTTCTGAGTCAGTTATTGATACCTTAATACAGGCTAGGAAGCCTGTTACCAGAAAGATTTTCCATAAGATATGGCGCAAATACTTATATTGGTGCGAATCCAAGAGTTACTCATGGAGTAAGGTTAGGATTCCGAGGATATTGTCTTTTCTACAAGAAGGTTTAGAAAAGGGTTTATCCGCTAGTTCCTTAAAGGGACAGATTTCAGCTCTGTCCATTCTTTTACACAAACGTCTGTCAGAAGTTCCGGACGTTCAAGCTTTTTGTCAGGCTTTAGCTAGGATCAAGCCTGTGTTTAAAACTGTTGCTCCACCATGGAGTTTGAACTTAGTTCTTAATGTTTTACAGGGGGTTCCGTTTGAACCCCTTCATTCCATTGATATCAAGTTGTTATCTTGGAAAGTTCTGTTTTTAATGGCGATTTCCTCGGCTCGAAGAGTCTCTGAGTTATCTGCCTTACATTGTGATTCTCCTTATCTGATTTTTCATTCAGACAAGGTAGTTCTGCGTACTAAACCTGGGTTCCTACCTAAGGTGGTCACTAACAGGAATATCAATCAAGAGATTGTGGTTACATCTTTGTGTCCTAATCCTTCTTCGAAAAAGGAACGTCTGCTACACAATCTAGATGTAGTCCGTGCCCTGAAATTTTATCTACAGGCAACTAAGGATTTTCGACAAACGTCTTCCCTGTTTGTCGTTTATTCTGGTCAGAGGAGAGGTCAAAAAGCTTCGGCTACCTCTCTCTCCTTTTGGCTTCGTAGCATAATACGGTTAGCCTATGAGACTGCTGGACAGCAGCCTCCTGAAAGAATTACAGCACATTCTACTAGAGCTGTGGCTTCCACTTGGGCCTTTAAGAATGAGGCTTCTGTTGAACAGATTTGCAAGGCTGCAACTTGGTCTTCTCTTCATACTTTTTCCAAATTTTACAAATTTGACACTTTTGCTTCTTCGGAGGCTGTTTTTGGGAGAAAGGTTCTTCAGGCAGTGGTTCCTTCCGTATAAAGAGCCTGCCTGTCCCTCCCGTCATCCGTGTACTTTAGCTTTGGTATTGGTATCCCATAAGTAATGGATGATCCGTGGACTGGATACACTTAACAAGAGAAAACATAATTTATGCTTACCTGATAAATTTATTTCTCTTGTAGTGTATCCAGTCCACGGCCCGCCCTGTCACTTTAAGGCAGGTAATTTTTCCATTAAACTACAGTCACCACTGTACCCTATGGTTTTCCTTTCTCTGCATGTTTTCGGTCGAATGACTGGTAATGGCAGTTAGGGGAGGTGCTATATAGCAGCTCTGCTGGGTGAATCCTCTTGCACTTCCTGTTGGGGAGGAGTTAATATCCCATAAGTAATGGATGATCCGTGGACTGGATACACTACAAGAGAAATAAATTTATCAGGTAAGCATAAATTATGTTTTATTGCCTCCAACTTTACCCTCGGTGCCTTATTTAGCAGTTTTCTGCGATCAGTGTTTTTATCTCTATGATAGGCTGTTTTTAGGCAGCTATTTGGATACCCTTTCTCTTTGAAGTGAATTTGTAGATCTTTTGAGGCTTTTTCAAACTCTGTATCATCGCTGCAGTTTCTTCTTGCTCTCAGATATTGGCCTGTTGGTATACCTTTTTTCAGGTTCTTTGGGTGGACGCTCTGTCAGTTTAATAATTACCTAATAATTAAACTATTACTGGCTGTTGGTTTCCTGAAGATTTTTGAAAATAGTTCTCCATTATCTTTTTTTTGTAATCATTAAATCCAAAAAGGCCATTTCTCTTTCATTTATCTCATGAGTATAGTGCATTCCAAACTTATTCTGGTTCAACCATTGCATACATTCAGTGAATTCTTTGCTCCAGTCCAAAGTAGCAATACATCGTCGATGAAACGGAGGTACAGATCAATCTTTTCTAGAAACGGATTTTCCTCCTCATTTAGTATTGACACCTTTTCAATCCAACCTAAAAATAGATTTGCATATGATGGGGCACAACAAGTGTCCATTGCAGTCCCTTGTTTCTGTAGATAGATTTTCCTATCGAACAGAAAATAGTTATGTTGTAGTACAAACTCTAAAAGGTCCAGAGTAAAGGTATTTTGCATGTTTAACTTTTTGGAATGTAAGAAGTATTTAACCGCTTTGACTCCAAGGTCATGTTGTATATTAGAGTATGGGCTTTCCACTTCTATACTTGCCAAAAAAGTATCAAAAGTCATCACTATATCACTCAAGTTAGACATCCATTGCCAGAGGACAATCGGTCTTCCCGGGGGTAGAGTCTTTTGTTTATGGATTTTTGGCAGACCATAGAAAGTCACCACTCATGCCTTAATGTTGTACATTGCTGTAAATTCTTCTTTAGAGATCAGTTTGTTGTACAGCTCAAAATCTAGTAGGACCCTCAAATCTTTTAGATATTTATTTGTGGGATCTCTACTTAGTACTTAATAGTTTGTATGTACTTCCAGAATATTTTTCCACATAATTATTGTTATTCATGATCACAATATTACCACCCTTGTCTGCATTTTTTATGGTAATATCTGGATTTTCACTAAGTTCCATAAAGGGAAAGTACACTATAAAATTGTTTTTCCCTTAATGTGTTTCCAATTAGTTTTTTTACCAGCTGCAGAGTATAAAATGTATGAGATTTGCTTTTTTAAGGATTATTTGTGTAGCCACAACCTAATAAAATGGGTTGAGCTATTAGGAATAATCAGATTTCATTACTTTATCACATTATGTACATATACCTGCTTCTTTATCTTATATCTGTCCTTAAACCAATCACCAATACTTGGAGAGAACAATTGAAAATTAACATTGTATTATCTTATCTCTTCTATAACCCACTGGGAGTGTAATTTATTCTACTGGCTGTGTTAACACAGCTTGGCCTTGAGGCCAAAAACTTTTAGGATAGTTGGGGATAACACAGGCGAAATAAACTATTTCAAATGCCAATATAAGGGTAATGGAAATACTTGTAAACAATTTAATACACTCCAGCAGGAAAAGTGGATAATTGGGCAATAATTAAAGGGGAGAACTTTTTTGAGTAAACTGTCCCTTTAAGGGCTATTCTCTGTTTGTATGTCAAATTCGATTTTGCCTTTGCTCTTTTCCCAATAAACTCAAATTCACTTGTTACCATGTTAACACACTTATCAATGTTAGTACATTGCGAGATGGGGGGCATGTATGTATTTTTGGGTTTAATACTACTGCCTGTATTTTTAATGTCATTATTTTCACTTTCTTCCAGCAAATCAACTAGAATATTTATCAATTCATGATCTTGTTTATCAACACCCATTTCTATTAGTTCTCTTGTTTTTTTCTGTTTATGGTATTTATGTACAGCTAGTTTTCTAGCAAACATGTGTGTGTCTTTTACCCAGGTGAATTTGTCAAATTTTGGCTTTGGGATATAGGATAGCCCCTTGGACAATAGTGTTAATAATGTTCTTTTTCGCAAAATTGGATTTGAGAGATTTATGATCTCTGTTCCTGTTCTCATTTCTGATTCATTTTTTGTTTGCCTTTGTTTTGCTTTCTTCTTTCCATTGTCCTTTTTGGTGGAAACAGATCTCTATCTAAAAAAATCCTCGATATTGAGGGTTCATCAGTTGGTACCATTTGTGTGTTTGTGTGTACACTTGTAGAAGCCTCCTCATTAGAGGTGTCAGTATCAGTAGGTGTAGAATGCACAAGGCAACATGGGGGCTCAGTTAACAATGCTATAGATCCGGATATTAGCTCAGTCATTCGATGAGGCACTTGCATTAGTTAAGAGGATTGGGCAGGGAGCATTAATGGCCAAACTTGATATTGAATCAGGTTTTTGCTTGCTGCCTCTTTACAAAAGTTCTTTCAGACTGATGGATTGCACTTTTGAAGGGAATTATTATGCGGATTGGTGCCTCCCAATGGGTTGTTTGGTGTCCTGCGCTGTAAGGATGCTGTACCTTTAAGTCTCTCTCCACCCCTTTCTCTCCTAAGCTACTTAATCTCACTTTCTTTAAGCAGACATTGCTTTAGTATTTTGTTAATAGTCTAGCTGTATCTTACTCTGGATTTAACAACCTCAAACCAGGCTACCTTTTCATAAGAATTTATTATTCAGTTTCCTTTTTGTTTCAAACAGTGATTTATTTGCTGTTTTCCTCAATTCATTCCTGAGTGATTTCCTGTGTCTATCAGCCTCATTTTGGCTTCTGACCTCCTGTCAGCTTGCTAGGAATCCTACTTACAAGGAACTTTGTGAATCTACACACATCTCTGAAGCAGCTGGGATATTTGGATAACAAACCTCCATTTAACAGACTGCAATCCTCTTCATTTCAGCTCTCTGTTGTGCATCTATTTGCAAGCCTGAAATCGCAAGTATAACTTTTGTATAAGGAATTACCTGACGTTGTTTGCTTGCTTGAACTTTTACTACTATATTTCTGTGCTTTGCTTGAAACAAACCTCTTGTTCTCACATTCAGATACATTTGTATACATGTTCCTGAACTCTAAAATATTATTCAAAGTATCTATTGCTAGGCATATATTTATATTACTTGCTTGTCTCTGCACAATTTGTTTTCATGTTAAATGAGAACCCTTGCAACACTTAATTAAATCTGCTGATTTTGTTCATTGCTAATGTTAATAACATTTTTCCTTAGAAGCAAATCTCAGCTACAAAACTACAATTTATAAACACAAGATTTTAACACACATACTGTTAAAACCTTACATGCGCATATTTTGAGAAGTTAAGCTAATTTTTGTATTGGGCTGCAGTAACGACATAAGGAGGTGGGTGTGATTATTTTCTTTTAGTACGTGTCCCTAAATCTACAGAGTGTGCTGAGCTTTTGGAGTCTATGAAGGCTTTGTTTGCTGAGATTGCAGTCCCTTTAGCTGAGGACAAAACCCAAGGTCCGTGAACCTAGCTTACATTCCTGGGTATCGACATTGAGGCAAAGTAAGCTTCAGTAGGACAAAATATTTTGAATGCTGAATGCTGTCAGAGCAGCAGCAGAGGAGGATTGGCTAACTACAATCTCTCCTGTGGACTCTTGAATTTAACTTACCGCATTATTCCCATGGACCAAGGGGCCGAATTATTAAGCTCTGAATGGAGCTTGATGCCCCTGTTTCCGTGCAAGCCTTCAGGCTTGCCGGAAACAGTAGTTATGAAGCAGCGGTCTAAAGACCACTGCTCCATAACTTGTCCGCTGCCTTTAAAGCTGCGGTCTTCAATCCGCCCGATCCTATACGATCAGGCTGATTGACACCCCCTGCTAGCGGCTGCAAATCTGCAGGGGGCAGCATTGCACAAGCAGTTCACCAGTATGCTGTCGGCATTTATCGATGTACGGCAGACATGATATGCTACATTGTATCATGTCTGTCCGTACTTTAGTAAATCGGCCCCTATGTCTTTAATTGCCACTTGCAGGAGTCTTTGAAAGATAGGGGTGCAACCCATAATAGGAGTAGAGTCTCATATAGCATGATGGAGGATCTTAGGGTATGGGAACATTTTTTGGTTAACTTTAATGGGATTTTGTCTCAGAAGGCTTAGTCAGTATCTAGTCAGGAGTTGCATCTCTTTACTAATGCTGCAGGTTTCCTAAAGTATGATTATAATGGGGAATGGTGCGAAGCCAGAAGTTTGGGTTGTGCAGGGTTTGAAAAACTTGCTTTCAATTAATTATTAATTTTATAACAAGGCATGTGCAGGGAATAAATAATATGCCAATGGAAGCCCTGTCACAAGGCCAGTGGGATCAGTTTAGGAAGTTAGCACCTTTTGCGGCAGCTGATGGACATGGGTAGTCTGCATTCTCCTGGAGCCAGGAAAGGGGCTGTGAAAACTGGATTGGCAGCGTTGGCATTGTTTAATAAATTGTTTGGGCTTGAGTTTCATATCTCTTTAAGGTGAATGAATAATAACAATATTGTGCTATTGGCATTGTTTACACCTGTCCTTTTGATCTTGTGTTAGTGGCATAGTTAGGGTATGTGGCAGTAGGAAATCTGCTGCCCTCCAACTCCCTATCCCAAACAAGTTTAGCTCATATTTGTTTCCCCAGAGGCCAGGGAAGCATGGTGGGGTTATGCACCCATAATTAAAAACTGGATGTCGTGGAGTAAATACAAGTAGGAAATAAAATATTTATGAGTGGCGAGGCACCTACTTCTAAAGATGTGCTACCTGCACTAAATTGTGCTGCCTTAGACACAGAAAATATCACTGGGCAAATTCATCACATTCATAAACCACAATTTTGTCACCTCTATGGGCCAGGTTTCAATAAAACCACAATATTACTGGTAGTGACATGACTAATGAGGCAGTCAAATATTTGTCCATGTAAAAGTGTCTTAGTTTTACTGTAGTTTCAGTGATCAATCATATGTAATGTAAATGTTGTACATTAACGTACTGGGTTACCCCAGATCTATCTTCTCCTTCTCCTGGCTGACCTCAAATTTGCAATGCTGCCTGTGTTGTAGGTGTCCCGCTCTCTTCCTCACTCCTCTGCTGCAGTGCTAGCTGGTCATGCACCTCCCTCATTGTGGCCGATTTAACAGTCTGGCGGACATGATACACTGCAGCGTATCATGTCCGCCAGACATCGCTGAATACAGAAAGCCTATATGTCAGCATTCACCATTGCACAAGCAATTCTAGTGAACTGCTTGTGCAATGCCACCCCCAGATTTGAGCAGGGGGTATCAATCAACCCGATCGTATTCAATCGGGTTAATTGCTGTACACCGCTCAGAGGCAGCAGATCCAGTTAAGGAGCAGCATTTTTTAATTAATTTCACCTATACCCCCCTTCATACACATTGTATCCAACCACCCTGTGCCAGTTAATGCTTCTTTTTTCTCTTGTTTTCTCAATTATTATATATGGCATTAGGCACTACCCTCCTTTATATACTTAGGCTTATTTAAGGGGGTTTGAGGTTGGTTATTATTTCCCCACCTTCCCTAGATGTCTCTAGGGGTTTTATTTTGATCCTATTAAAGGTGATAAGCAGGGGTATATAAGAAGTGGTGGCGCATTGTTATGATAAATAAAAACATAATTTATGCTTACCTGATAAATTTATTTCTCTTGTAGTGTAGTCAGTCCACGGGTCATCCATTACTTATGGAATATATCTCTTCCTAACAGGAAGCTGCAAGAGGATCACCCAGCAGAGCTTGCTACATAGCTCCTCCCCTCACATGTCATATTCAGTCATTCGACCAAAGCAGACGAGAAAGGAGAAACCATAGGGTGCAGTGGTGACTGGAGTTTAATTAAAATTTAGGTCTGCCTTAAAGACAGGGCGGGCCGTGGACTGACTACACTACAAGAGAAATAAATTTATCAGGTAAGCATAAATTATGTTTTCTCTTGTTAAGTGTAGTCAGTCCACGGGTCATCGATTACTTATGGAATACCAATACCAAAGCTAAAGTACACGGATGAAGGGAGGGACAAGGCAGGAACATTAAACAGAAGGAACCACTGCCTGAAGTACCTTTCTCCCAAAAATAGCCTCCGAAGAAGCAAAAGTGTAAAATTTGTAAAATTTTGAAAAGGTGTGAAGCGAAGACCAAGTCGCAGCCTTGCAAATCTGTTCAACAGAGGCCTCATTTTTAAAGGCCCAGGTGGAAGCCACAGCTCTAGTAGAATGAGCTGTAATCCTTTCAGGAGGCTGCTGTCCAGCAGTCTCATAGGCTAAACGTATTATGCTACAAAGCCAAAAAGAGAGAGAGGTAGCCGAAGCCTTTTGACCTCTTCTCTGTCCAGAGTAAACGACAAACAGGGAAGAAGTTTGACGAAAATCTTTAGTTGCCTGCAAATAGAACTTCAGGGCACGGACTACGTCCAGATTATGTAAAAGTCGTTCCTTCTTTGAAGAAGGGTTAGGACACAGTGATGGAACAACAATCTCTTGATTGATATTCCTGTTAGTAACTACCTTAGGTAAGAACCCAGGTTTAGTACGCAGAACTACCTTGTCTGAATGAAAAATCAGATAAGGAGAATCACAATGTAAGGCAGATAACTCAGAGACTCTTCGAGCCGAGGAAATAGCCATCAAAAACAAAACCTTCCAGGATAACAGCTTGATATCAATGGAATGAAGGGGTTCAAATGGAACGCCTTGAAGAACATTAAGAACTAAGTTTAAGCTCCACGGCGGAGCAACAGTCTTAAACACAGGCTTAATCCTAGTTAAAGCCTGACAAAAAACCTGAACGTCTGGAATAGACAGAGCAGAAATCTGTCCCTTTAACGAACTAGCAGATAAGCCCTTTTCTAAACCCTCTTGTAGAAAGGACAATATCCTAGGAATCCTAACCTTACTCCATGAGTAAATCTTGGATTCGCACCAATATAAATATTTACGCCATATCTTATGGTAAATTTTTCTGGTAACAGGCTTCCTAGCCTGTATTAAGGTATCAATAACCGACTCCAAGAAGCCACGCTTTGATAGAATCGAGCGTTCAATCTCCATGCAGTCAGCCTCAGAGAAATTAGATTTGGATGTTTGAAAGGACCCTGAATTAGAAGGTCCTGTCTCAGAGGTAGAGACCACGGTGGACAGGACGACATGTCCACTAGGTCTGCATACCAGGTCCTGCGTGGCCACGCAGGCGCTATCAGAATCACCGAAGCTCTCTCCTGTTTGATCTTGGCAATCAAACGAGGAAGCATCGGGAATGGTGGAAACACATAAGCCATGTTGAAGACCCAAGGGGCTGTCAGAGCATCTATCAGCACCGCTCCCGGGTCCCTGGACCTGGATCCGTAACAAGGAAGCTTGGCGTTCTGGCGAGACGCCATGAGATCCAGATCTGGTTTGCCCCAACGAAGAATCAGTTGAGCAAAGACCTCCGGATGAAGTTCCCACTCCCCCGGATGAAAAGTCTGGCGACTTAGAAAATCCGCCTCCCAGTTCTCTACGCCTGGGATGTAAATCGCTGACAGGTGGCAAGAGTGAGACTCTGCCCAGCGAATTATCTTTGAGACTTCCAACATCGCTAGGGAACTTCTGGTTCCCCCTTGATGGTTGATGTAAGCCACAGTCGTGATGTTGTCCGACTGAAATCTGATGAACCTCAGAGTTGCTAACTGAGGCCAAGCTAGGAGAGCATTGAATATTGCTCTTAATTCCAGAATATTTATTGGGAGGAGTTTCTCCTCCTGAGTCCATAATCCCTGAGCTTTCAGGGAGTTCCAGACTGCGCCCCAGCCTAGAAGGCTGGCGTCTGTTGTTACAATCGTCCAATCTGGCCTGCGAAAGGTCATCCCCTTGGACAGATGTGGCCGAGAAAGCCACCATAGAAGAGAATCTCTGGTCTCTTGATCCAGACTTAGTAGGGGGGACAAATCTGAGTAATCCCCGTTCCACTGACTTAGCATGCACAATTGCAGCGGTCTGAGATGCAGGCGCGCAAATGGTACTATGTCCATTGCCGCTACCATTAAGCCGATTACTTCCATGCACTGAGCTACTGACGGGTGTGGAATGGAATGAAGGACACGGCAAGCATTTAGAAGTTTTGATAACCTGGCCTCTGTCAGGTAAATTTTCATCTCTACAGAATCTATAAGAGTCCCTAGAAAGGGAACTCTTGTAAGTGGTAATAGAGAACTCTTTTCCACGTTCACCTCCCACCCATGCGACCTCAGAAATGCCAGAACTATCTCTGTATGAGACTTGGCAGTTTGAAAACTTGACGCTTGTATCAGAATGTCGTCTAGGTACGGAGTCACCGCTATGCCTCGCGGTCTTAGTACCGCCAGAAGTGAGCCCAGAACTTTTGTAAAGATTCTTGGAGCCGTAGCTAATCCGAAGGGAAGAGCTACAAACTGGTAATGCCTGTCTAGGAAAGCAAATCTTAGGTACCGATAATGATCCTTGTGAATCGGTATGTGAAGGTAGGCATCCTTTAAATCCACTGTGGTCATGTACTGACCCTCTTGGATCATGGGAAGGATGGTTCGAATAGTTTCCATTTTGAATGATGGAACTCTTAGAAATTTGTTTAGGATTTTTAAGTCCAAGATTGGTCTGAAGGTTCCCTCTTTCTTGGGAACCACAAATAGATTTGAATAGAATCCCTGCCCGTGTTCCGTCCGCGGAACTGGGTGGATCACCCCCATTAGTAAAAGGTCTTGTACACAGCGTAGAAACGCCTCTTTCTTTATTTGGTTTGCTGATAACCTTGAAAGATGTAATCTCCCTCGTGGAGGAGAAGTTTTGAAGTCCAGGAGATATCCCTGAGATATGATCTCCAACGCCCAGGGATCCTGGACATCTCTTGCCCAAGCCTGGGCGAAGAGAGAAAGTCTGCCCCCCACTAGATCCGTTTCCGGATAGGGGGCCCTCTCTTCATGCTGTCTTGGGGGCAGCAGCAGGTTTCTTGGCCTGCTTGCCCTTGTTCCAGGACTGGTTAACTTTCCAGCCCTGCCTGTAACGAGCAACAGCTCCTTCCTGTTTTGGAGCGGAGGAAGTTGATGCTGCTCCAGCCTTGAAGTTACGAAAGGCACGAAAATTAGACTGTTTGGCCTTTGATTTGGCCCTGTCCTGAGGTAGAGCATGGCCCTTACCTCCCGTAATGTCAGCTATAATTTCTTTCAAGCCGGGCCCGAATAAGGTCTGCCCTTTGAAAGGAATATTAAGCAATTTAGATTTAGAAGTCACGTCAGCTGACCAGGATTTAAGCCATAGCGCTCTGCGCGCTTGGATGGTGAATCCGGAGTTCTTAGCCGTAAGTTTGGTTAAATGTACGACGGCATCAGAAACAAATGCGTTAGCTAGCTTAAGTGCTTTAAGCTTGTTCATAATTTCATCCAATGGAGCTGTGCGAATGGCCTCTTCCAGAGACTCAAACCAGAATGCCGCCGCAGCAGTGACAGGCGCAATGCATGCAAGGGGCTGTAAGATAAAACCTTGTTGAACAAACATTTTCTTAAGGTAACCCTCTAATTTCTTATCCATTGGATCTGAAAAGGCACAACTATCCTCCACCGGGATAATGGTACGCTTAGCTAAAGTAGAAACTGCTCCCTCCACCTTAGGGACCGTCTGCCATAAGTCTCGTGTGGTGGCGTCTATAGGAAACATTTTCCTAAATATGGGAGGAGGGGAAAAGGGCACACCAGGTCTATCCCACTCCTTGCTAATAATCTCTGTAAGCCTTTTAGGTATAGGAAACACGTCAGTACACACCGGTACCCGCATAGTATCTATCCAACCTACATAATTTTTCTGGAATTGCAACCGTGTTACAATCATTCAGAGCCGCTAATACCTCCCCTAGCAATATGCGGAGGTTCTCAAGCTTAAATTTAAAATTAGAAATCTCTGAATCCAGTCTCCCTGGATCAGATCCGTCACCCACAGAATGAAGCTCTCCGTCTTCACGTTCTGCAAACTGTGACGCAGTATCTGACATGGCTCTCACCTCATCTGCGCGCTCTGTCCTTAACCCAGAGCTATCGCGCTTGCCTCTTAATTCTGGCAATTTAGATAATACTTCTGTCATAACAGTAGCCATGTCTTGCAAAGTGATTTGTAAGGGCCTCCCTGATGTACTTGGCGCCACAAAATCACGCACCTCCTGAGCGGGAGGCGAAGGTACTGACACGTGAGGAGAGTTAGTCGGCATAACTTCCCCCTCGTTGTCTGGTGATAATTTCTTTACATGTAAAGATTGACTTTTATTTAAAGTAGCATCAATGCAATTAGTACATAAATTTCTATTGGGCTCCACATTGGCCTTTAAACATAGTGAACAAAGAGATTCATCTGTGTCAGACATGTTTAAACAGACTAGCAATGAGACTAGCAAGCTTGGAAATACTTTTCTAAATAAATTTACAAGCAATATAAAAAAACGCTACTGTGCCTTTAAGAAGCACAAAAAGCTGTCACAGTTGAAATAACAATGAACCAAAATAGTTATAGCAACCAATTTTTCACAGTAAATGTATTAAGTTAGCAAAGGATTGCACCCACCAGCAAATGGATGATTAACCCATTAATACCCAAAAACGGATTAACAATTTAATAATTAACGTTTTTCTCACAGTCAAAACACACTGTCACAGGTCTCTGTGACTGATTACCTCCCTCAAAATGAATTTTGAAGACCCCTGAGCTCTCTAGAGACGATCTGGACCATGGAGGATGAAGTAGACAGATTGTGACTGAATTTTTACTGCGCAAAAAAGCGCTAAAATAGGCCCCTCCCACTCATATTACAACAGTGGGGAAGCTCAGAAAACTGTTTCTATGCAGAAAACAAATATGGCCATGTGGTAAAAATCATGCCCCAATAAGTTTTATCACCAAGTACCTCACAAAAAACGATTAACATGCTAGTAAACGTTTTAAACATACATTTGAAAAGTTATGAATTGTTATTAATAAGCCTGCTACCAGTCGCTTTTACTGCAGTTAAGGCTCATACATTATTTCAGTATTAACAGTATTTTCAGAGTCAATTCCATTCCTTAGAAAAATACATTCAGTGTACACACACTCATCAGCCTAATACCAGTCGCTATCACTGCATTTAAGGCTGAACTTACTTTACATTGGTATCAGCAGTATTTTCTCAGTCAATTCCATTCCTCAGAAAAATAATTACTGCACATACCTCATTTGCAGGGGGGCCCTACATGCTATTCCCCTTCTCTGAAGTTACCTCACTCCTCAGATGAGAACAGCCAGTGGATCTTAGTTAAGTCTGCTAAAATCATAGAAAACGCAGGCAGATTCTTCTTCTAATGCTGCCTGAGAATAAACAGCACACTCCGGTGCCATTTAAAATAACAAACTTTTGATTGTAGAAATAAACTAAGTTAAAAAACACCACAGACCTCTCACAGCGACCTATCTAGTTAGGCTGCAAGAGAATGACTGAATATGACATGTGAGGGGAGGAGCTATGTAGCAAGCTCTGCTGGGTGATCCTCTTGCAGCTTCCTGTTAGGAAGAGATATATTCCATAAGTAATGGATGACCCGTGGACTGACTACACTTAACAAGAGAAAAGGGGTTAAGAGAGGGGTAATAATTAAGTAGTTGATTAGGATTTAGGATGTGTGTGTGTATGTAGAAACTGTGGTATTGTTGCATAGTCTGAAGAGAGGCTTTTATCTTCCCCAGAGAAGCTACATTTTTCTTGACTCACTGATAAGGCAACATTTATATCTATAAATCAATTAAGTATGATCTAGTCAATAAAATACAGATGCTATAAAAGAAATAGTGTCTATGTTTTTATAGGGCTGCATTATAGCAACTTACTTAAAGGGACAGTTTAGACAAAAATTAAACTTTCATGATTTAGATAGGGCATATAATTTTAAACAACTTTTCAATTTAGCTAAACCTAGGTAGGCTCATATGCTAATTTCTAAGCCCTTGAAGGCCGCCTCTTATCTGAATGCATTTGACAGTTTTTCACAGCTAGATGGCATTAGTTCATAAGTGCCATATAAATAACATTGTGCTCACATCCGTGAAGTTACTTAAAATAGGGCACTGTGTGGCTAAAATGCAAGTCTGTCAAAAGAACAGAAATAAGGGGTCAGTCTGCAGAGGCTTAGATTCAAGGTAATCAGAGAGGTAAACAGTATATTATGAAAAACTGGGGAATGGGTAATAAAGAGATTAATCTATTTTTTTTAAACAATAAAAATCCTGGAGTAGACTGTTCTTTTAAGACCCATCCTTTATTAAGTAGCCATACTACATTCTAGGTACATTACTAGGGTGACAACTTTCTTGGTGTACCATAAAAGCAATACCATTTGCAGCATATTGCCTATTCACATGCATAGGTCAGCTTTAATATATAGCTCTTTAATTTCAGGGGTGTAGCTAGAAAACAGTATGCCTGGGGCACAATTTTAAGGATGAGTCAATCCTCCACAATTTTGACAGCTCTATGGGCCAGGTTTCAATTAAAACCACTATATTACTGGTAGTTACATGCCTAACAAGATACATTTCATTGTGTAGATGTTGGGATGTGACAGACATTTGGTAATAATTCAAGGTGTCGCATAAATTAATAAAAGAAGCAAGTAATGTCTCAAAGATAAGACATTATAGAACTGTGGTATAGAATATATTATATTTTTTGTGCTGTGCACTATATCTGCTTTTGATGTGCTTTATTGTATTACAGTACTCCTAACAATATACTCTACCTGGCTTCTAAAATTCTTTATTTTTTTAATTTTCTAAAAGTACCTAATACAACAGCTCAGTGACTTATTTGTCCTGGCTGTCATTTGGGAGTAGCTTATTTTAGCCCAATAGTGTTTTTCACAGAGAACTATCCTGAAGTATATCAGTCTGATCCGCCTAACAAGGTCCGTCTAGCCCCAAAACACCAGGCAATTCTCCTCTGAACAAGAGAAATGGCAACTCCAGATGATCGTTTTGGACTTCTTTGGGCCTCTTCCGTGAGGTGCCATATCCCTCTAAGTACATTGGGCAAGGAGTCCACGTCTGGTTTCCCCCATCACCCCTTGGGAGACGTCATAATACAAATACAAACAGAAAGAGAAGCAGTCTGCCAGGAATGAACAGCCCAATGGCTTTTTTTCTATGGCCCAGTTACCATCTGGGATTGATAATGGAAAAACCTTTTGGAAACCATAGTATTGAAACTTGTATTGAGTTTTGATGTGTATACATTTTTGAGTTACTTTAGTAACAAATTGATCACATGTCACCTATGATGTATTTATCAAGCGCTTTTTGTTTTAATTCTTCCTACGCTTAATGAATCGGTCAAATAGGACCGAGAAACGCGTAGTACAAGAAAAGTTTATTTTACATCAAGTGCTTGTGTCTTTACAAATTTGGCGGTGTCCAGCTGGAGCTCTTTAAACTCAATGTAGCTCGCTCCCGCTACCAGACCAGAGCGGGAGCGAGCTACATTAAGTTTAATAGTGCGATCGGGCCGGCTGTGAGTAAATTGAAAAGTGTCTTAAAACTGAATGCTCTGTGAACCATAAAGGATTATTTTGACTTGAGTGTCCTTTTAATATTGGGCTATGTTGAGTGACTGACTTCTTTTTAGCATCCACCAGCCTCTGATTCAGCACTCAGAACAGCCTTGCTCTTATTTATGGGCAAATAATATATATTTCTTTCATGTAATTGGCAAGAGTCCATGAGCTAGTGACATATGGGATATACAATCCTACCAGGAGGGGCAAAGTTTCCCAAACCTCAAAATGCCTATAAATACACCCCTCACCACACCCACAATTCAGTTTTTACAAACTTTGCCTCCTATGGAGGTGGTGAAGTAAGTTTGTGCTAAGATTTCTACGTTGATATGCGCTTCTCAGCATTGTTGAAGCCCGATTCCTCTCAGAGTACAGCGAATGTCAGAGGGACGTGAAGGGAGTATCACCTATTGAATATGATGATTTCCCTAACGGGGGTCTTTTTCATGGGTTCTCTGTTATCGGTCGTAGAGATTCATCTCCTACCTCCCTTTTCAGATCGACAATATACTCTCAAATTTACCATTACCTCTACTAAAGAACTGTTTTAGTACTGGTTTGGCTATCTGCTATATGTGGATGGGTGTCTTTTGGTAAGTATGTTTTTATTACTTAAGACACTCTCAGCTATGGTTTGGCACTTTATGCAAATTATATAAAGTTCTAAATATATGTATTGTACTTATATTTGCCATGAGTCAGGTTCATGTATTTCCTTCTGCAGACTGTCAGTTTCATATTTGGGAATATAAACACTTTAAGAAATTTGTTTCTTACCTGGGGTTTAGTCTTTTTCAATTTTGACTACTTTTGCATTTGCGGGCATTAGGCCCGCGGGTGCGTCAAATGTTAGACTTTATTGCGTCATTTTTGGCGCTAACTTTTTTGGCGCGTGAAATTACGTTTTTGACGCAACTTCCGGCGTCATACGTGACGTCGAGACCTTTCACACGGCGGCGTCATTAGTGACGCAAGTGTGTCATTTCAGGTCATTTTTGGCGCCAAAAAAGTTTACGTTACGTTGTGCGTCATACTTGGCGCCAATTTTTTTTCATTATTTCAATACCCCATTCATGTTTGCCTCCTGCTTTCTTCTCTATCAAGAGGCCTATGCTTTTGCATTTTTTCCCATTCCTGAAACTGTCATTTAAGGAAATAGATAATTTTGCTTTATATGTTGTTTTTTCTTTTACATTGAGCAAGATGTCCCAATCCGATCCTGTCTCCGAAGTTTCTGCTGGAACATTGCTGCCTGACATCGGTTCTACCAAAGCTAAGTGCATTTGTTACCAAATTGTAGATATTATTCCACCGAATGTCATTTGTAATAGTTGTCATGATAAACTTTTACATGCAGATAGTGTTTCTATCAGTAATAGTACATTGCCAGTTGCAGTTCCTTCAACTTCTAATGTGCATGATATAGCTGTAAATTTTAAAGAATTTGTTTCTGAATCTATTATGAAGGCTTTGTCTGCATTTCCACCTGTTAATAAATGTAAAAGGTCTTTTAAAACTTCTCATTTAGCTGATGAAATTTCAAATGACCAACAACATAATAATTCATCCTCTTCTGCTGAGGATCTATCTGAAACAGAAGATCCTTCCTCAGATATTGACACTGACAAATCTACTTATTTATTTTAAATAGAGTATATGCGTTCTTTATTAAAAGAAGTGTTAATTACTTTGGATATTGAGGTAACCAGTCCTATTGACGTTCAGTCTAATAAATGTTTAAATGCTGTTTTTAAACCTCCTGTGGTTTCCCCAGGTGTTTTTCCCATTCCTGAGGCTATTTCTGATATGATTTCTAGGGAATGGAATAAGCCAGGTACTTCCTTTGTTCCTTCTTCAAGGTTTAAGAGATTGTATCCTTTACCAGCAAAATCTATAGAGTTTTGGCAAAAGATCCCCAAAGTTGATGGGGCTATTTCTACTCTTGCTAAACGTACCACTATTCCTATGGAAGATAGCACTTCCTTTAAGGATCCTTTAGATAGGAAGCTTGAATCTTATCTAAGGAAGGCCTATTTATATTCAGGTCATCTTCTCAGACCTGCTATTTCTTTGGGTGATGTTGCGGCTGCATCAACTTTCTGGTTGGAAAATTTAGCGCAACATGAATTGGATTCTGACATATCTAGCATTGTTCGCTTACTGCAACATGCTAATCATTTTATTTGTGATGCCATTTTTTATATTATCAAAATTGATGTTAGATCCATGTCTTTAGCTGTATTAGCTAGAAGAGCTTTGTGGCTTAAATCTTGGAATGCTGATATGACATCTAAATCTAGATTACTATCTCTTTCTTTCCAAGGTAATAATTTATTTGGTTCTCAGTTGGATTCTATTATTTCAACTATCACTGGAGGAAAAGGAGTTTTTTTGTCTCAGGATAAAAAACCTAAGGGTAAATCTAAGGCTTCTAACCATTTTCGTTCCTTTCGTCAGAATAAGGAACAAAAACTCAATCCTCCTCCCAAGGAATCTGCTTCCAGTTGGAAGCCTTCCTCAAATTGGAATAGATCCAAGCCATTTAGGAAACCAAAGTCTGCCCCTAAGACTGCATGAAGGTGCGGCCCTCATTCCAGCTCAGCTGGTAGGGGGCAGATTAAGGTTTTTCAAGGATTTTTGGATAAAATCTGTCCAAAATCATTGGATTTAGAGCATTGTCTCTCAAGGGTATCGAATACGATTCAAAGTAAGACCTCCTGTGAGAAGATTTTTTCTCTCACACATTCCTGTAAATCCAGTAAAAGCTCAGGCTTTTCTGAAGTGTGTTTCAGACCTGGAGTCTTCAGGGGTAATCATGCCAGTTCCTCTTCAGGAACAAGGTTTGGGGTTTTATTCAAACCTATTCATTGTACCAAAGAAAGAAAATTTGTTCAGACCAGTTCTGGATCTAAAAATTTTGAATCGTTATGTAAGAGTACCAACTTTCAAGATGGTGACTATAAGGACTATTCTGCCTTTTGTTCAGCAAGGACATTATATGTCCACAATAGACTTGCAGGATGCATACCTTCATATTCCGATTCATCCAAAACACTATCAGTTTCTGAGATTCTCTTTTCTAGACAAGCATTACCAATTTGTTGCTCTTCCATTTGGCCTAGCAACAGCTCCAAGAATCTTTTCAAAGGTTCTGGGTGCCCTACTATCTGTAATCAGAGAACAGGGTATTGCGGTGTTTCCTTATTTGGACGATATCTTGGTACTAGCTCAGTCTTTACATACTGCAGAATCTCACACGAATCAACTAGTGTTTTTTCTTCGGAAACATGGTTGAAGGATCAATTTACCAAAAAGTTTCTTGATTCCTCAGACAAGGGTCACCTTTTTAGGTTTCCAGATAGATTCAGTGTCCATGACTCTGTCTCTAACAGACAAGAGACGTTTAAAATTGGTTGCAGCCTGCCGGCGCCTTCAGTCTCAGTCATTCCCTTCAGTGGCTATGTGCATGGAAGTTTTAGGTCTCATGACTGCAGCATCGGACGCAATCCCCTTTGCTCGTTTACACATGAGACCTCTACAGCTTTGTATGCTGAATCAATGGTGCAGGGATTATACAAAGATATCACAATTAATATCCTTGAATCCTATCCACTCTCTGACATGGTGGATAGATCACCATCGTTTCCTTCAAGGGGCTTCTTTTGTTCGCCCAACCTGGACTGTGATCACAACAGATGCGAGTCTTTCAGGTTGGGGAGCCGTTTGGGGGTCTCTGACAGCACAAGGGGTTTGGAAATCTCAAGAGGCGAGATTACCAATAAATATTTTAGAACTCCGTGCAATTCTCATGGCTCTTCAGTTCTGGCCTCTACTAAAGAGAGAACCGTTCATTTGTTTTCAGACAGACAATATCACAACTGTGGCTTATGTCAATCATCAGGGTGGGACTCACAGTCCCCAAGCTATGAAAGAAGTATCTCGGATACTTGCTTGGGCGGAATCCAGCTCCTGTCTAATCTCTGCGGTGCATATCCCAGGTGTAGACAATTGGGAGGCGGATTATCTCAGCTGCCAGACTTTACATCCAGGGGAGTGGTCTCTCCATCCAGATGTGTTTTCTCAGATTGTTCAGATGTGGGGGCTTCCAGAGATAGATCTCATGGCCTCTCATCTAAACAAGAAACTTCCCAGATACCTGTCCAGGTCCAGGGATGTTCAGGCGGAAGCAGTGGATGCGCTGACACTTCCTTGGTGTTATCAACCTGCTTACATCTTCCCGCCTCTAGTTCTTCTTCCCAGAGTGATTTCTAAAATCATCATGGAACAGTCTTTTGTGTTGCTGGTGGCTCCAGCGTGGCCACACAGGTTTTGGTATGCGGATCGGTTCGGATGTCCAGTTGCCCGCCTTGGCCACTTCCGTTACGGCCGGACCTACTATCTCAAGGTCCGTTTTTCCATCAGGATCTCAAATCATTAAATTTGAAGGTATGGAAATTGAACGCTTAGTTCTGAGTCATAGAGGTTTCTCTGATTCAGTGATTAATACTATGTTACAAGCTCGTAAATCTGTCTCTAGGAAGATTTATTATAGAGTTTGGAAGGCTTACATTTCATGGTGTTCTTCTCATAAATTCTCCTGGCATTCTTTTAGAATTCCTAGAATTTTGCAGTTGAAGGTATGGAAATTGAACGCTTAGTTCTGAGTCATAGAGGTTTCTCTGATTCAGTGATTAATACTATGTTACAAGCTCGTAAATCTGTCTCTAGGAAGATTTATTATAGAGTTTGGAAGGCTTACATTTCATGGTGTTCTTCTCATAAATTCTCCTGGCATTCTTTTAGAATTCCTAGAATTTTGCAGTTTCTTCAGGATGGTCTGGATAAGGGTTTGTCTGCAAGTTCCTTGAAAGGACAAATCTCAGCTCTTTCTGTTTTATTTCACAGAAAAATTGCTATACTTCCTGATATACACTGTTTTGTACAGGCTTTAGTTTGTATTAAACCTGTCATTAAGTCAATTTCTCCTCCTTGGAGTCTTAATTTGGTTCTGAGGGCTTTACAGGCTCCTCCGTTTGAACCTATGCATTCTTTGGACATTAAACTACTTTCCTGGAAAGTGTTGTTCCTTTTGGCTATCTCTTCTGCTAGAAGAGTTTCTAAGCTATCTGCTCTTTCTTGTGAGTCTCCTTTTCTGATTTTTCATCAGGATAAGGCAGTTTTGCAGACTTCTTTTCAATTTTTACCTAAGGTTGTGAATTCTAACAACATTAGTAGAGAAATTGTTGTCCCTTCTTTATGTCCTAATCCTAAGAATTCTTTGGAGAGATCCTTACATTCTTTGGATGTGGTAAGAGCTTTGAAATATTATGTGGAAGCTACTATAAATTTCAGGAAGACTTCTAGTCTATTTGTTTTATTTTCTGGTCCTAGGAAAGGTCAGAAAGCTTCTGCTGTTTCCTTGGCTTCTTGGTTGAAACTTTTGATTCATCAAGCTTATTTGGAGTCGGGTCAAACCCCGCCTCAGAGAATTACAGCTCATTCTACTAGATCAGTCTCTACTTCATGGGCTTTTAAGAATGAAGCTTCAGTCGATCAGATTTGCAAAGCAGCCACTTGGTCCTCTTTGCATACATTTACTAAATTCTACCATTTTGATGTATTTGCTTCTTCGGAAGCAGTTTTTGGTAGAAAAGTTCTTCAGGCAGCTGTTTCAGTTTGATTCTTCTGCTTTTTGATTTAAGTTTTTTTCTTTCAAAAGTGAAAATAAAGTTATTTTTGGGTTGTGGATTATTTTCTCAGCGGAATATGGCTGTTTTTGTTTTAGTCCCTCCCTCTCTAGTGACTCTTGAGTGGAAGACTCCACATCTTGGGTATTGATATCCCATATGTCACTAGCTCATGGACTCTTGCCAATTACATGAAAGAAAACATAATTTATGTAAGAACTTACCTGATAAATTCATTTCTTTCTTATTGGCAAGAATCCATGAGGCCCACCCTTTTTTATGGTGGCTATGATTTTTTGTATAAAGCACAATTATTTCCAAATTTCCTTTGTTGATGCTTTCTACTCCTTTCTTTATCACCCCACTGCTTGGCTATTCGTTAAACTGAATTGTGGGTGTGGTGAGGGGTGTATTTATAGGCATTTTGAGGTTTGGGAAACTTTGCCCCTCCTGGTAGGATTGTATATCCCATATGTCACTAGCTCATGGACTCTTGCCAATATGAAAGAAATGAATTTATCAGGTAAGTTCTTACATAAATTATGTTTCTTTCATGTAATTAACAAGAGTCCATGAGCTAGTGACGTATGGGATATACATTCCTACCAGGAGGGGCAAAGTTTCCCAAACCTCAAAATGCCTACAAATACACCCCTCACCACACCCACAAATCAGTTTTACAAACTTTGCCTCCAAGGGAGGTGGTGAAGTAAGTTTGTGCTAGATTCTACGTTGATATGCGCTCCGCAGCAAGTTGGAGCCCGGTTTTCCTCTCAGCGTGCAGTGAATGTCAGAGGGATGTGAGGAGAGTATTGCCTATTGAATGCAGTGATCTCCTTCTACGGGGTCTATTTCATAAGGTTCTCTGTTATCGGTCGTAGAGATTCATCTCTTACCTCCCTTTTCAGATCGACGATATACTCTTATATTTACCATTTCCTCTACTGATTCTCGTTTCAGTACTGGTTTGGCTTTCTACAAACATGTAGATGAGTGTCCTGGGGTAAGTAAGTCTTATTTTCTGTGACACTCTAAGCTATGGTTGGGCACTTTATTTATAAAGTTCTAAATATATGTATTCAAACATTTATTTGCCTTGACTCAGAATGTTCAACTTTCCTTATTTCCAGACAGTCAGTTTCATATTTGGGATTATGCTTTAATTATCATATTTTTCTTACCTCAAAAATTTGACTTTTTTCCCTGTGGGCTGTTAGGCTCGCGGGGGCTGAAAATGCTTCATTTTATTGCGTCATTCTTGGCGCGGACTTTTTTGGCGCAAAAATTAATTTCCGTTTCCGGCGTCATACGTGTCGCCGGAAGTTGCGTCATTTTTTTGACGTTATTTTGCGCCAAAAATGTCGGCGTTCCGGATGTGGCGTCATTTTTGGCGCCAAAAGCATTTAGGCGCCAAATAATGTGGGCGTCTTATTTGGCGCCAAAAAAATATGGGCGTCGCTTTTGTCTCCACATTATTTCAGTCTCATTTTTCATTTGCTTCTGGTTGCTAGAAGCTTGATGTTTGGCATTTTTTTCCCATTCCTGAAACTGTCTTATAAGGAATTTGATCTATTTTGCTTTATATGTTGTTTTTTCTCTTACATATTGCAAGATGTCTCACGTTGCATCTGAGCCAGAAGATACTACAGGAAAACCTCTGCCTGCTGGATCTACCAAAGCTAAGTGTATCTGCTGTAAACTTTTGGTAGCTATTCCTCCAGCTGTTGTTTGTATTAAATGTCATGACAAACTTGTTAATGCAGATAATATTTCCTTTAGTGATGTACCATTGCCTGTTGCAGTTCCCTCAACATCTAAGGTGCAGAATGTTCCTGATAACATAAGAGATTTTGTTTCTGAATCCATAAAGAAGGCTTTGTCTGTTATTTCTCCTTCTAGTAAACGTAAAAAGTCTTTTAAATCTTCTCTCTCTACAGATGAATTTTTAAATGAACACCATCATTCTGATTCTTTGGACTCTTCTGGTTCAGAGGATTCTGTCTCAGAGATTGATGCTGATAAATCTTCATATTTATTTAAGATGGAATTTATTCGCTCTTTACTTAAAGAAGTACTAATTGCTTTAGAAATAGAGGATTCTAGTCCTCTTGATACTAATTCTATACGTTTGGATAAGGTTTTTAAAGCTCCTGCGGTTATTCCAGAAGTCTTTCCTGTTCCTAATGCTATTTCTGCAGTAATTGCTAAGGAATGGGATAGATTGGGTAATTCATTTACTCCTTCTAAACGTTTTAAGCAATTATATCCTGTTCCGCCTGACAGATTAGAATTTTGGGACAAAATCCCTAAAGTTGATGGGGCTATTTCTACCCTTGCTAAACGTACTACCATTCCTACATCAGATGGTACCTCGTTTAAGGATCCTTTAGATAGAAAAATTGAATCTTTTCTAAGAAAAGCTTATCTATGTTCAGGTAATCTTCTTAGACCTGCTATATCATTGGCTGATGTTGCTGCAGCTTCAACTTTTTGGTTGGAAACTCTAGCGCAACAAGTAACAAATCGTGATTCTCATGATATTATTATTCTTCTCCAGCATGCTAATAATTTCATCTGTGATGCCATTTTTGATATTATTAGAGTTGATGTTAGATTTATGTCTCTGGCTATCTTAGCCAGAAGAGCTTTATGGCTTAAGACTTGGAATGCTGATATGGCTTCTAAATCAACTCTACTTTCCATTTCTTTCCAGGGAAACAAATTATTTGGTTCTCAGTTGGATTCTATTATTTCAACTGTTACTGGTGGGAAAGGAACTTTTTTACCACAGGATAAAAAGTCTAAAGGTAAAAACAGGGCTAACAATCGTTTTCGTTCCTTTCGTTTCAACAAAGAACAAAAGCCTGATCCTTCGTCCTCAGGAGCAGTTTCAGTTTGGAAACCATCCCCAGTCTGGAATAAATCCAAGCCTGCTAGAAAGGCAAAGCCTGCTTCTAAGTTCACATGAAGGTACGGCCCTCATTCCAGTTCAGCTGGTAGGGGGCAGGTTACGTTTTTTCAAAGAAATTTGGATCAGTTCTGTTCACAATCTTTGGATTCAGAACATTGTTTCAGAAGGGTACAGAATTGGTTTCAAGATGAGACCTCCTGCAAAGAGATTTTTTCTTTCCCATGTCCCAGTAAATCCAGTGAAAGCTCAAGCATTTCTGAATTGTGTTTCAGATCTAGAGTTGGCTGGAGTAATTATGCCAGTTCCAGTTCCGGAACAGGGGATGGGGTTTTATTCAAATCTCTTCATTGTACCAAAGAAGGAGAATTCCTTCAGACCAGTTCTGGATCTAAAATTATTGAATCGTTATGTAAGGATACCAACGTTCAAGATGGTAACTGTAAGGACTATATTGCCTTTTGTTCAGCAAGGGAATTATATGTCCACAATAGATTTACAGGATGCATATCTGCATATTCCGATTCATCCAGATCATTATCAGTTCCTGAGATTCTCTTTTCTAGACAAGCATTACCAATTTGTGGCTCTACCGTTTGGCCTTGCTACAGCTCCAAGAATTTTCACAAAGATTCTCGGTGCCCTTCTGTCTGTAATCAGAGAACAGGGTATTGTGGTATTTCCTTATTTGGACGATATCTTGGTACTTGCTCCGTCTTTACATTTAGCAGAGTCTCATACGAATCGACTTGTGTTGTTTCTTCAAGATCATGGTTGGAGGATCAATTTACCAAAAAGTTCTTTGATTCCTCAAACAAGGGTAACCTTTCTGGGTTTCCAGATAGATTCAGTGTCCATGACTTTGTCTTTAACAGACAAGAGATGTCTAAAATTGATTACAGCCTGTCGAAACCTTCAGTCTCAATCATTCCCTTCGGTAGCCTTATGCATGGAAATTCTAGGTCTTATGACTGCTGCATCGGACGCGATCCCCTTTGCTCGTTTTCACATGCGACCTCTTCAGCTCTGTATGCTGAACCAATGGTGCAGGGATTACACGAAGATATATCAATTAATATCTTTAAAACCGATTGTTCGGCACTCTCTGACGTGGTGGACAGATCACCATCGTTTAATTCAGGGGGCTTCTTTTGTTCTTCCGACCTGGACTGTAATTTCAACAGATGCAAGTCTCACAGGTTGGGGAGCTGTGTGGGGATCTCTGACGGCACAAGGAGTTTGGGAATCTCAGGAGGTGAGATTACCGATCAATATCTTGGAACTCCGTGCAGTTTTCAGAGCTCTTCAGTTTTGGCCTCTTCTGAAGAGAGAATCGTTCATTTGTTTTCAGACAGACAATGTCACAACTGTGGCATACATCAATCATCAAGGAGGGACTCACAGTCCTCTGGCTATGAAAGAAGTATCTCGAATTTTGGTTTGGGCGGAATCCAGCTCCTGTCTAATCTCTGCGGTTCATATCCCAGGTGTAGACAATTGGGAAGCGGATTATCTCAGTCGCCAAACGTTGCATCCGGGCGAATGGTCTCTTCACCCAGAGGTATTTCTTCAGATTGTTCAAATGTGGGGGCTCCCAGAGATAGATCTGATGGCCTCTCATCTAAACAAGAAACTTCCCAGGTATCTGTCCAGATCCCGGGATCCTCAGGCGGAGGCAGTGGATGCATTATCACTTCCTTGGAAGTATCATCCTGCCTATATCTTTCCGCCTCTAGTTCTTCTTCCAAGAGTAATCTCCAAGATTCTGAGGGAATGCTCGTTTGTTCTGCTAATAGCTCCGGCATGGCCTCACAGGTTTTGGTATGCGGATCTTGTCCGGATGGCATCTTGCCAACCATGGACTCTTCCGTTAAGACCAGACCTTCTGTCTCAAGGTCCTTTTTTCCATCCGGATCTGAAATCCTTAAATTTAAAGGTATGGAGATTGAACGCTTGATTCTTGGTCATAGAGGTTTCTCTGACTCCGTGATTAATACTATGTTACAGGCTCGTAAATCTGTATCTCGAGAGATATATTATAGAGTCTGGAAGACTTATATTTCTTGGTGTCTTTCTCATCATTTTTCTTGGCATTCTTTTAGAATACCGAGAATTTTACAGTTTCTTCAGGATGGTTTAGATAAGGGTTTGTCCGCGAGTTCTTTGAAAGGACAAATCTCCGCTCTTTCTGTTCTTTTTCACAGAAAGATTGCTATTCTTCCTGATATTCATTGTTTTGTACAAGCTTTGGTTCGTATAAAACCTGTCATTAAGTCAATTTCTCCTCCATGGAGTTTGAATTTGGTTTTGGGAGCTCTTCAAGCTCCTCCGTTTGAACCTATGCATTCATTGGACATTAAATTACTTTCTTGGAAAGTTTTGTTCCTTTTGGCCATCTCTTCTGCTAGAAGAGTTTCTGAATTATCTGCTCTTTCGTGTGAGTCTCCTTTTCTGATTTTTCATCAGGATAAGGCGGTATTGCGAACTTCTTTTGAATTTTTACCTAAAGTTGTGAATTCCAACAACATTAGTAGAGAAATTGTGGTTCCTTCATTATGTCCTAATCCTAAGAATTCTAAGGAGAAATCATTGCATTCTTTGGATGTTGTTAGAGCTTTGAAATATTATGTTGAAGCTACGAAATCTTTCCGTAAGACTTCTAGTCTATTTGTTATCTTTTCCGGTTCTAGGAAAGGCCAGAAAGCTTCTGCCATTTCTTTGGCATCTTGGTTGAAATCTTTAATTCATCTTGCCTATGTTGAGTCGGGTAAAATTCCGCCTCAAAGAATTACAGCTCATTCTACTAGATCAGTTTCTACTTCCTGGGCGTTTAGGAATGAAGCTTCGGTTGACCAGATCTGCAAAGCAGCAACTTGGTCCTCTTTGCATACTTTTACTAAATTCTACCATTTTGATGTATTTTCTTCTTCTGAAGCAGTTTTTGGTAGAAAAGTTCTTCAGGCAGCGGTTTCAGTTTGAATCTTCTGCTTATGTTTTTTGTTAAACTTTATTTTGGGTGTGGATTATTTTCAGCAGGAATTGGCTGTCTTTATTTTATCCCTCCCTCTCTAGTGACTCTTGTGTGGAAAGATCCACATCTTGGGTAGTCATTATCCCATACGTCACTAGCTCATGGACTCTTGTTAATTACATGAAAGAAAACATAATTTATGTAAGAACTTACCTGATAAATTCATTTCTTTCATATTAACAAGAGTCCATGAGGCCCACCCTTTTTTGTGGTGGTTATGATTTTTTTGTATAAAGCACAATTATTCCAATTCCTTATTTTATATGCTTCGCACTTTTTTTCTTATCACCCCACTTCTTGGCTATTCGTTAAACTGATTTGTGGGTGTGGTGAGGGGTGTATTTGTAGGCATTTTGAGGTTTGGGAAACTTTGCCCCTCCTGGTAGGAATGTATATCCCATACGTCACTAGCTCATGGACTCTTGTTAATATGAAAGAAATGAATTTATCAGGTAAGTTCTTACATAAATTATGTTTTTTAAGATGTTGCATTTCATTCAGTGAGCTTAGTTTCTAGTACGTATTATGTTACAGGCAATATAGTTCAGCCATATTTTGATTCAAGTACGTAATTTTTAATAAAAAGACTGCCAAACAATGAGGATTGATGTTGGTCTGATATCTTTTGGCATCCATTGAGATAGGGCTAGTTGATTTCATGTCATACTGATTTAAAGTAAGCAGAGACCTTGGCAAGATAGACGTTATACTGTTTCTAAAATTGTTTTATAATAGATTTATACTGTCTTTTATTGTTTAAAATATTTACACTAATCTGTCTACATTTATATCTTACTCTTGACATGTTTCTCTTATAACATCTACAAAGTAAGGGCTAGATTACAAGTGGCGCTCTAACAGTTGCATGCAAGCAAAAAGGGGGTTATTGTGGCTCTATGCGCGTGTCGGAAGTAGCGCGTGTATTACAAGATGAAAGTAACCGTGCATCTGGATATTGCAACTTCAAAGTTCTGATTAACTGTTATGCTCAACTATAATTTTACAATCAAAAAAACATTTAAAAGTACAGTCACACTCATAATAACACTATCTAATAAAAAGACAATTTTTTTAAATGCAATAAAAAGTTATAAGGGCTCAAAGATATGAGGTGTTAGGGAAATAAGGCATGCAAAGGGATTTAATATTAAGATACAGTACATACATATACATGTCTAAATATTTATATGTATTTGTGTAAATATATATGTTGCAGGTAAAGTCAGATATTGGGTAATCCTAGGATTACTCGAGTAAAACGGATATTACCCAAGCGGCTGTGGGTAAAGCCGATGTAATATCATAAATTTAATGCGCTTCATTGAGTCACTGCATCAAACATACTGTATATACAATGCACTGTAATTCCTCCATCTTCACTATCTTTTTTTGCTTCCACCTGGGCCAGGGGGAGGCAAAAGAAATAGTGTAAAAAGTGCATAGGAACCCTTTGCAGTCAAGTAAATGAAAACATGAGAACTAATATTTATGCAATATTCATATTTAATAAAGTGTTCAACGATGTACTTACTCTAAATATTTCACATTCCAATATTCTTCACATAAGGGAATATGTTCTATGTATTTATAAATAGATATTTATATTTATTGTAATAACCCAAATAATATTAACTATTAGAAATAGTTCTTTCTTGATACACATGAGAAAATCTGAATATTCTATGATAATTCAAAGATATAATTTTAGGTTGTTCCTATGACAGTTATTAAGGGGTTAATTCTTAAGACCTTAATAATTGGAATAAGGAGATTTAATATTGTTAAGTACTAATTCAGTATCATATAGTGAACGATATTGAGATTAGCATTTTAACATTTAGTATACATATGTATAATATATTCAGGAGTTAGTTTGAGCAATGATAAAAAGTTTGAAAACAAAAGTATGACAAGCAAGAGCTTAATAAGTTTGGTTATTAATTTGCTTACCCAAACGATGACTAAGGATATGTTCGATAAGAGAGGATAATAGAAATAGCTGTAGGAACAGTTGTTTTATGAGATAAGTTCCAAACCGACAGTCTGCGATAGGAGGTGTACACACTGCTTCAGACGGAAGCGTGAGGAGCACGGAAACAGATGGAGCGGCCGTTGGTGACGTCACCCGCCTTACAGCTGACTGGGGAAATCCATGGAGATGCAAGAAACTTCAGTAACTTATTTGATGATAAGTTCAGTAAAGAATCCAGGAGGAGGAAGAGTTGATTCACTGCTGGAAGGAGGTTCAATCAGTAAGTGAAGATCTCTGGAAGGAACTAGGAAATCCGTAACAACAAGTTACAATAGGCTGGGTTAATTTGACACTGGATCAACGTTTAATACCAAGCAATGAACCTAGGTAGAGGTGTGCTTTATAAAGGAAACAGGAAGTGAAAAGGAGGCTGTGGAAAAACACCCCTTAAAGGAACAGTAGATGTTACATAGGACCCCCTCAAAATGAACCACTCCGGGGTTCAAGGATGCGGACGATCTGGATTACGTCTGTGAAAAAGAGAAACCAAACGGGGGGCTGACAAGTTGACCGAAGGTTCCCATGAATCGTCCTCTGATGAGTACCCTTTCCAGTGAATTATATATTGTAATCGTCCAGAAACTTTTCTCGAGTCCAATATACTATGTACTTCAAATTCACGTTCAGGTTCAGTTGGTACCTGGAGATAGGAATTTTGTGAAGAAGTCCTAAGGGTCTTAAATGGTTTCAATAAATGAACGTGGGATGTATTTTATAATGAGAAGGCAGGTCCAAGGTCACTGCATTAGAGTTGATAATCTTTTTTTATTGATTCAAAATATCAATAATTTGAAGACAGTACCTCTTATAAAGTATCCTGGGGCACGGAAAAAGGACAAGCCAAGTACCAATATCACATTCCAAAGCAAAATAGATTTCCAGCCTCCAAGTGGTAGTTTAAACGACCTTTTTTATCTTATACAGGGTCCATAAAAAAAGTTAACAATGTTTCAAACCAACAATTGGTTCTTAGTCATGTCCTGACATGACTAAGAACCAATTGTTGGTTTGAAACTTTGTTAACTTTGTTAATGGACCCTGTATAAGATAATAAAGGTCTTTTAAATTACCACTTGGAGGCTGGAAATCTATTTTGCTTTGGAATCTTTTTTATTCGAAACGGTCCAATAAAAAATGTTTTTAATTTTTTGGAGGGTGTGGAGAGACGTAATTTTTTTGTTGATAGCCAAACCAAGTCTCCTATCATGTAATAAGGAGCAGGTCTCCTTCTCAAATCATAGTATAACTTTTGTCTATTTTGAGCTGTTTTAATATTATCAGCCAAAATAGAGAAGGTTTCAGCAATATTGTTGGGTGTGTCATTTACAACTGGACATTGACTTTCTTGTTGTGGATTGACATGAAAAGTTGGGTGGTACCCATAATTTGCGAAGAATGGTGTGGTCTTTGAGGAATGATGTGTGTTGTTATAAGCAAACTCCGCTAGAGGAAGTAGGGAAGACCTGTTGTTTTGATCTTGAGAAGCGAAACATCTGAGGTATTCTTCTAGCCATTGATTAGTTCGCTCCATTTGGCCGTTTGTTTGGGGTTGGAATGCAGTGCTCAAACGTCTTTTGATTTGTAAAGAAGTACAAAGTTCTTTCCACAAACGCAAAGTAAATTGTGTACCTCTTATCAGTAGTTATTGAGAGAGGTAACCCATGCAATTTTATAACATTGTTTATTAACAGTGTTGCGGTTTCTAAAGAAGTTGGCAATTCGTGGAAAGGAATAAAATGTGCCATTTTGTTGAAAAGGTCTACTACAACCATGATGATCTTATTATTATTTGATGTAGGTAACTCTACAATAAAGTCTGTAGCTATATGGGACCAAGGTTTGTCGGGGATAGGTAAAGAAAGTAGATAACCAACAGGTTTGTTTTTTCATATTTACAAGTAGTGCTCTCTTAGTGAGTTCCACAGTCCTTTGTATACCTGGATGGCCAGTTAAAACTGTATCATGCGTACTCTTGAGAATAAGTATTCTAAGATTGGGTGAAACGTACAATTTGTCACATTTATAAAATAGGCCATCTGTATTTTTAGTTAACATATGTTTAGGTAATGTTTTATCGTTAGATTGTTCGTCTTGAAGTTGTCTTCCTTCATTATAAGTTAACCCCAGAGTTTCCTGAAATTTTTTTTTTGGAATTATTGTTCCATATGGCAGGGTTTTTTTAGGTTTTTCTGGTAATCTGGAGTATATCAGCTTTAGTATTCTTTAGGGCTGGTCTGTAGGTTTTGTTGTATAGGAATCTCGAAAAAAATAAACTCCATCTAACTTGTATTGAAGTTAAAGTGAATGTAAATTATACGGTTGTTAATGTACACTAACAATTCTCAATAAACCTATAATTGAAACCGCAATGTTTTTTTTCTTCAAAATTCATGTTATCCTATTATAATTTATATTATAACTTATCTCCGTTCTGATGGATAACACCTCCCATCCTGGACTTCCTGTATTCTGACTACATTGCGTATAGAGCAGTCCCGCCTGCTCTATTACGTAGTCCTGAAGCACGCTTACGAAGAGAAATCAATTAGCCCATGCGTATTAAAACTATGGCTAATAAGCGCATGCGTGCCCTGATCCATTGCGAATCGTAGTAAATGCTTAGCGCATGCGCTAGACGTGGACGAGCATTGCTTGTCAATCACGAATAGGAAGGGAACGCATGCGCAGTTATATCGCATGACGATGAAAAAAAGGGGCTGGACGCCACGGGGTGTAATTGATTATTCGTTAAAGGAACTGTCTATCAACTTGGAACTGAGGGACAAGATGGCGGGCGGAGGAATAAAGTAAGAAATATAGCGATAAAAACGTTTATATTCGCATTTCTTATTCAATTAAAAAAAAAATCATGACTTAAACTAATGTTTATTTTTGAAGATTCACAACATGAGGATGAGAGGTGACCGTGAGTTTACATTCACTTTAAGGTAGGATAAGTCTTCAGATATTGCAGATTCCTATGATCTGTGTAGATTTGTATAGGTATTTCTGTTCCTTCGAGGAGATGTCTCCAATGCTCAAGTGCAGTTTTCATAGCTAGTAATTCTTTCTCACCAACATGATAGTTGAATTCAGAAGCTGTTAAAACCCGTGAATAGTATGCAATGAGATGGATAGGTTCTTGGGGACTGGAACGTTCAGATAGGATAGCTCCTACCGCATATTGTGAAGCATCAACTTCTAGTATGTATTGTAACTTAGGATTTGGAAATTCTAATATAGGTGCTGTTGTAAAACAGGTTTTTAAATATAAAAAACCTCTTCAGTTTTCTGTGTCCATTGGAAAGGTATTTTTGTTTTTGTCAACTCTGTGAGTGGCTTAGTAATACGAGCAAAATCTTTTATGAATTTGCGATAAAAATTTGAAAAACCAAGAAATTTCTCAGTACTAAAGGTTCTTGGTTTTAGTGTGATGAATACAAGCATTAATGAATTGCCTAAATTGTTTCCTGTCTCCTGAGAACTTTTCTGGTGGACTAACTGGGGGTTATATTAAGGTGTCAGTGTGAGGTGGAGCAGAACTTAACCCTTCTTTAATGATGTTCTTAAGAGTTTGATTTTCAACCTGCAAGTCTCTTAGACCCTGATTGAGCTGATCAACCTTTTGTCCCAGAGTCACCACATAACTTGAAAGTTCCACAGGATCCAATATTTTTTTAGGGCTTGGTATTTCTGTAATAACCCAAATAATATTAACTATTAGAATTAGTTCTTTCTTGATACACATGAGAAAATCTGAATATTCTATGATAATTCAAAGATATAATTTTAGGTTGTTCCTATGACAGTTATTAAGGGGTTAATTCTTAAGACCTTAAAGGGACAGTATACACTCATTTTCATATAACTGCATGTAATAGACACTACTATAAAGAATAAGATGCACGGATACTGATATAAAAATCCAGTATAAAACTTTAAAAACTTACTTAGAAGCTGTCAGTTTGGCTCTGTTGAAAAGGTAGCTGGAAAGCCCACTGCAAGTGGCAAATAAGACACTCCCCCCCTCCCCCTTCTTTTGCATATGAAAAAGACCCTTTACACAAACAGGAGCAAGCTGGAGAAGGTAGCTGACAGTATTCACATAAAGCTTTGGGGCTTGGTTAGGAGTCTGAAAATCAGAGCAATGTTATTTAAAAATAAGCAAAACTATACATTTATTTAAAAAAAGAACTTTATGGGCTATATAAATAGATCATCTACAAAACATTTATGCAAAGAAAAAATTAGTGTATAATGTCCCTTTAATAATTTTAATAAGGAGATTTAATATTGTTAAGTACAAATTCAGTATCATATAGTGAACGATAGTGATTGCATTTTAATATTTAGTATACATATGTATAATATATTCAGGAGTTAGTTTGAGCAATGATAAAAAGTTTGAAAACAAAAGTATGACAAGCAAGAGCTTAATAAGTTTGGTTATTAATTTGCTTACCCAAACGATGACTAAGGATATGTTCATTAGGAGAGGATAATAGAAATAGCTGTAGGATGTTACATATATATATATAAATATGTATCTATACTATAATTGCGTTTGTTTGCAATGTCCGTCGCCGTTGGCAGTTGCGCACGCATCCTCAATAGAATGTTGGCTGCGCGCGCAACCAAAAGAATTCACCTGGATGCAGCGAAAATGGCAACCAATAGGATGAGAGCTACTGAAATCATATTGGCTGATTTAAACAGCCAATATGATTTCAGTAGCTCTCATCCTATTGGTTGATTTGAATTTGAAGAATCAAATCTGCCAATAGGAATTCAAGGGATGCCATCTTTAATCGTGTACCTTTTATTCACTATTTAGTGTACGGCGGCGATCGGAAGAGGATCCTCACCGCTCCATGGCTCCGCTGTCGCCGGTCTTCAGTTCTGCCATTGCCAGTCTTCAGTTCCGATGTCCTGGATGAAGAAAGAACAGGTGCCAGCTTGGAAGAAGATGTCGGCCGCCTGGAAGAAGACTTCACCGCATGGAAGAGGACCTTCTTCGTCAGACTTCAGGACCCGTGAGTATCTATTTGGGGCTTTAGTGTTAGGTGTTTTTTTTTTTTAGATGGGCTAGGGATGGGCAGCAAAAGAGCTGAATGCCCTTACAAATGCCCTTTTTAGGGCAATGGGTAGTTTAGGTTTTTTAGTGTTAGGTTTTTTTATTTGGTGGGTGGTAGGTTTTACTGTTAAGGGATCTTAGTATTTTTAATTCTTAAAAGAGCTGTTAAACTTAGAGCAATGCCATACAAAACGCCCTTTTAAGGGCTATTGGTAGTTTAGCATTAGATTAGGGGGTGTTTTTATTTTGGGGGGCTTTTTTATTTTCATAGGGATTAGGTTTCATTTTTTAAACTTGGGTAATTTTGGTTTTTTATTTTCTGTAATATTAGATTTTTTTATTTTCTGTAATTTTAGCTTAATTTAAACTTAGGTTTAAATTTTAAATTTTGGGGGGTTAGACAGGTTTTTTTTTTATTTTTTTATATTAGGGATGGGCAGCAAAAGAGCTGAATCCCTTTTAAGGGCAATGCCCATACAAATGCCTTTTTCAGGGCAATGGATAGTTTTGTTTTTTTAGTGTTAGGTTTATTTATTTTGGGGGATTTGGTGGGTGGTGGGTTTTACTGTTAGGGGGGCTTAGAATTTTTGGTAACTGCAAAAGAGCTGTTTAATTTAGGGCAATGTCCTACAAAAAGCACTTTTAAGGGCTATTGGTAGGTTAGCATTAGATTAGGGTGTGTTTTTATTTTGGGCAGGCTTTTTTATTTTCAAAAGGATTAGGTTTTATTTTTATTTTTGGGGGTGTTTTTTCAGGGCAATGGATAGTTTAGGTTTTTTAGTGTTAGGTTTATTTATTTTGGGGGGGTTAGTGGGTTTGTGGGTTTTACTGTTAGGGGGGACTTTTTTTGTAACTGCAAAAGAGCTATTTATCTTAGGGCAATGCCCTACAAAAAGCCCTTTTAAGGGCTATTGGTAGTTTAGCATTAGATTAGGGGGTGTTTTTATTTTGGGGGGAGCTTTTTAATTTTCATAGGGATTAGGTTTAATTTTTTTATTTTTGATAATTTTTTTATTTTTTTCTGTAGTTCAATTTTTATTTTTTTTATTAACACATAGGGGCCTATCTATCAAGCTCCGACTCACCAGAAACAGCAGTTTTGAAGCAGCGGTCACTAAGACTGCTGCTCCATAACCTGTCCGTCTGCTCTGAGCAGGCGGACAGACATCACCGGAAATCAACCCGATCGGGTTGATTGACACCCCCCTGCTGGCAGCCCATTGGCCGCGAGGCTGCAGGGGGTGGCGTTGCACCAGCAGCTCTTGTGAGCTGCTGGTGTAATGCTGAATACGGAGAGCGTATTGCTCTCCGTATTCAGCAAGGTCTGGCGGACCTGATCCGCACTGTCGGATCAGGTCCGTCAGACCTTGTTAAATATAGGCCATAGACTGCCCTCTTGGCAGGCTTACCAACTAGTATATATATATATATATATATATATATATATATATATATATATATATATATATATATATATATATATATATATATATATACGTATGTACAAAAAGTGATCGGGTTTGCACCAGTAAGAGTGTTTTTTTTCAACTTTCCACGCTCTATTATTGAAGTCTATGGGGATATATGTTAACGCGGTTACAATATTATGACTTTTTACTTGATACTTGTAATACCTACCCAAAGTGCACAAAAATATGAGTTTACGCAGTAGCTCCCCTCGTAATCTAGCCCTAAATGGGGTATGCTTTTTACAGTACAGTAAAGTTTAATTTTTCTATTCCACAATATCTCAGAAATTAGACTAGAATGTTTTACTCATGTATTGCTTTACACTACTATTTTGCTAACGCCTAGTTTAATATTCTTTTTTTTTCCAATATAACAGAGGAACAAAAATAGCTCACACAATCTATCCACGTTCATGTAAGTACAAAATAAGGTATAACACATATCACAAGAGAATGGCTAGGTATAGAGCATACATGTCAAAGAAAAAGAAACAGAACAAAAGTTATTCTACTATAGTATACTATATTAATAATATTTGCTTGTTTTATACTGTATCATTTATATTTAGAGTTTTTGTATGGCAAACTATTATGTATTATTTTCAACATAATATATGTTTTCATACTTTTAGTGTGATTTGCTTGTTGTCTTCTTAAAGAAACAGTATACTGTAATGTTATTTTCCCCTCTAATGTGTTCCCAATGATCCTGTTTACCTGCTGGAGTGTAATAAATTGTTTACTAATAGTTCCTTAAATTTAGCATTTGAAATAATTGATTTTGTCTGCTGCATCCTCACCTATACTTCTGTACTTAAAGTGAATGTAAATGTTGATGCTAAAGTGCCCGGCTTTTTAAAATTTGATTAAAAACAGGGGCACTTTAATTCATCAAAATTTACATTTCACTCGTGCTGTGAAAACAAACTTACCTTTTTATCTTCACAGCAGCTCCAGCTTCCTCCACCCGTCGCAAAGCCTCTTCCTGGGTCTAAAATGAGGAATCCGGCTTCCTCCAATCACGGCGTTGAATCAGTCACTGATTCCCCGGGGGGAAGCCGTAATTGGAGGATGACCTATCCATCATTTCTGACATCAGAAGTGGCTTGCGACGACCGGAGGAAGCTGGAGCTGCTGTGAAGATTAAAAGGTAAGTTTTTTTTTCACAACAGAAATGAAATGTAAATTTTGATGAATTAAAGTGTCCCTGTTTTTAATCAAATTTTTAAAAACCGGGCACTTTAGCA
Organism: Bombina bombina; assembly: GCF_027579735.1. NCBI lineage: Eukaryota > Metazoa > Chordata > Amphibia > Anura > Bombinatoridae > Bombina > Bombina bombina. Next base: position 870,295,251 of record NC_069500.1, read on the forward strand.
TCAAAATTTACATTCACTTTAAGTATTGGTTACAAAAACTATGTAAACAAGAATGTTCAGATGAATTAATGTTCTTAGTGGGGGATATGAAAGAGAGAACAGTGGAAAATGAACATTTTAATATCTCTCTAAGGGACAGACAATCTAAAGTTCTCCACCCAGGCAAGATCATCTAATAAATCTTTTCAGTACGATAAGGTCTCTGAAAACATTTTAGAAACTCAAATTTTACCTAAGCCAGATTCTATGGGGCCGATTTACATTTGTGCGGGCAGACATGATCCACTGTAGCATACGCTGTCCGCATTTATCATTGCACAAGCATTTCTAGTGAAATGCTTGTGCAATGCCGCCCCCTGAGTGTCAATCAACCCGATCGTATCCGATTGGGCGGATTGCTGTCCGTCGCCTCAGAGGTGGCAGACGAGTTAAGGAGCTGCAGTCTAAAGACTGTTGCTTCTTAACTCCTGTTTCCGGCGAGCCTAAAGGCTCGCGCGGAAACAGCTGCGTACAACTCAATACTGGGCTTGATGAATCAGCCCCTCAATGTGAAGCAAAGGCTCCTATATTACAATTTATTCCTCCTATATTACAATATATTACTCCTATATTAGAGTATAAGGTATGAATACCCTAAGATTTTGTGTGATTACTCTTTTTGATCATTGGGCCCTAAGTATTGGCATTTCAGTAAAAAGTGATAAATAAGATATGGAGGAATTTGTGTATTTAATTAGACAAATAAAATAATGAGGCTTGCTCTCTTTCTACAAGCTTAACCCATTGTTTTGATTTGTGGATTCAATTAACAGAAACAGATATTTCATATACATAAATAAACTTTAACAATTCCCCATACATTTTAAATTCTGCAACTGGTATAACAAATCATTGAAAACACATTAAGAGGAAACTAATTTTACAAAATACTGTCCCCTTAAAGTATCTGGCTTGAGGAGATTTGTATTACATTTCCATTTCCCTAATAGCTATTAATATTAATGTTGTATAAGTTATCTTATATATTCAGCAATCTTGTTTGTCTATGATTATACTCTCTATTTTTGCTCTTTAGGAAAATTATATTGTTATTTATCTATCTATCTATCTATCTATCTATCTATCTATCTATCTATCTATCTATCTATCTATCTATCTATAAAACACAGAAAAGGACTGCACTCTCAGACTGGACTAGGCAAACATGCTAGCTCACTGTAAAACCCACAGCCCTGAATACTTACAGGCAGTTATAGGGTTTCCAACAACCAAGGCAGTAAACCCCTGACCAACACAACACATAGAAAGTCTGGCACTCTCTTGGAAGCACACAGCTAGATTAAAAGCAAAGTGGAAGAGTTAGTTGATAGGCCCAGGACCACGTCAAGTTCTCTTCCTACATAGGTCCCTAACCTTCAGCCACACAATGCATGGCTTCAACCAAACACGCTGAGATACATACACAGGCCCTTTGTAATTCTCCTGGACACACACAAAACACAGAAATGGACTACACTCTCAAACGTCCTGTAACCCTGCAAAACTAATATCCCTGGGTGCTCAGTTAATCCCAGAAAAGCCCCCATAGATTTTCTATTCTTCACTTCAGTGGTGTGTAGAGTGGGGCGGAAGTGAAACTAGAAAATTTCAGTAAGTGTAAATCAAGATAGCATATGTGTATATCCACTCAGAAGATCCAGCTCATTAAAAAAAGCGAGCCGTATAGATTACAAGCTGATTGAATGCCACATGTAAAAAAGAGAGGAAGGAGGGGGGCAGTGGTTTATTCAATTAAACAATGAGCTATAAGGTACAACAAATGCAATATTTATTATGGTTTTATAATATTTTCTCGCCACAAAGATTATTTTAGGATAAAGTAATTATAGAAATAATCATTATACAACAGTTCAATAGCACTGCATTATTTCTACCGAGGATGTTTAACACTTGGGGGCCAATTTACCAATGTCTGGCGGACATGATACGCTGTAGCGTATCACGTCCGCTAGACATCGCTAAATGAACTGCTGCAGTTCTGGTGAACTGCTTGTGCAATGCTGCCCCCTGCAGATTCGTGGCCAATCGGCCGCTAGCACGTTGTGTCAATCAACCCGATCGTATAGGATCGGGCGGATTGATGTCCGCAGCCTCAGAGGCAGCGGACCAGTTAAGGAGCACCGGTCTTAAGACCGCTGCTTCATAACTGCTGTTTTCGGCGAGCCTGAAGGCTCGAGCGGAAACAAGGGCATCAGGGGCCATTTGGCCCTTGATAAATCGGCCCCATAGTGTATACAAGGAGGATCCTTATGCTTAAACTACTTTGTACTAGAGGTTTGTGGTTTTACTTGATTTATGCTTCTAAGGAATATCTATTGTATACAGCTATTTCAACCTGTTGTTAGTTATTACTGGAAATATTTATTGAAATATAAGACATGAATGATCCTGTTGTTCGTATGCCTCAGTGTAGTCATTTGTTAATTTTGCCAAAGGGACAGTGTCCTGTCAAATTGTCTCCTTTAAAATCCTATTTTACCATTTTTAAATGTATTAAATTGATTACAAATGGCTTATTTAGCTTTATTTTGTCATTTGAAATAGCAGCTTTTGCCAGTTGAATCTCCACCTACAGTATATTGAAAATTTCAATACTAAACATTCGCTATGGAAAAGCTGTATAAACATAACCCGGAGAATAAATTAGGAAAGATAATTACTAAAATAGGGGTAGGATAGATAAGTACTAAAATGTTTATTTTCAATTTTCTCTCTAAGTATACAGACAGAAATAACATGAGGAGGTTTTGGCCCATATTTATCAAGCTCCGAATGGAGCTTGAAGGGCCATGTTTCTGGCGAGTCTTCAGACTCGCCAGAAACACAAGTTATGAAGCAGCGGTCTAAAGACCGCTGCTCCATAACCCTGTCCGAGTACAATCGGATTGATTGACAGCTCCCTGCTGGCGGCTGATTGGCCGCGAGTCAGCAGGGGGCGGTGTTGCACCAGCAGCTCTTGTGAGCTGCTGGTGCAATGTTAAATGCGGAGAGCGTATTGCATTTAGCGAGGTCTTGCGGACCTGATCCGCACTGTCGGATCAGGTCCGCAAGACCTTTGATAAATAGGGGCCTTTGTGTGTGTGTGTGTGTGTATAAAGTTTGGTACGGTAAGGAGAATCAATCTCACTGCAAGCTCATCCCATTTTAATAGGTTTAGGTTTCAAAGAGCAAAACAAGCTAGTTCATATTCAAAAATAAATCTAAGCCAACCATTTTCCAGACATTTTATACTTTTCAACTGGTATAACAACTGATTGGAAACACAGCAAATGGAATCATAACTCTGAAAGATTTAATACAGAGTCTAACTTTAGATCTTAAACACATTTAGATTGCAGTATGAAATGTTTAATTGTATGTAGTAAAAATAAATTGCAGTAAATTTTCATTATTTATTTTGACCCTTTTTTCTTTTAATTTAACATAAAAAATAAGGGGTTTCTAATTCCTGTTAGAGGTTGAAGTGCAATCCAGACTTAAAGGGATAGTCTATTCAAAATTAAACTTTCATGATTCCAGATAGGGCATGCAATTTTAAACAATTTTCCAATATAATTTTATCATCAAATTTGCTTTGTTCCCTTGGTATTCTTTGTTGAAAGCTAAACCTCGGTCTTATCACAGTGCATTTTGACATATTTTCACAGCTAGACGGTGCTAGTTCATGTGTGCCATATAGATAACAATGTGCTCTAATCCTATTGGCTGATTGGAACCTTTCAGCCAATAGGAATGCAAGGGACGCCATCTTGGATGATGTCACTTGCATTCAAGTTTACGGTTGCGACTGTATTGAAGAGAAGCTCCGCACCGGATGTCTTCAGGATGGACCCGCTCGGCGCCAGATGGATTAAGATAGAAGAGGCCGCATGGATGAAGACTTCACCGGATTGATGAAGATGGAAGAGGCCGCGTGGATGAAGACTTCTTGCTGCCCGGATGAAGACTTCTTGCCGGCTGGATGGATCCTTCAAGCGGAACTTCAAAAACTGTAAGTGGATCGTCGGGGGTTAGTGTTAGGTTTATTTAAGGGTATTTTGGGTGGGTTTTATTTTTAGAGTAGGGTCTGGGCAGGTAAAAGAGCTAAATGCTAGATATGTGCATGGCAAAAAAATTTGGTTCGGATCGATTCAGATTTTTTCGAATTTCGGTTCGGATCGATTCGAATTCGGAAAAATTTTAATCAATTCGGTTCGGATTAGTTTCGGATTCATTCGGATTCGAATAAATTCGGCTGGATTCGGTTCGATTCGGTTCGATTCAGTTCAGAAATTCGGAATTTCGGTAAGTGTTAGGTGGGATTAGACTAGTATTATGTACTGTATATTAGGTGTAACCCATAGCAGAGTGATATAACCTAATATACTGTACAATACTAGTGTAATCCATGGCCATCCGAATCTACCGAATAAATCCAAACTAATTCGGATTTATTCGGTAGATTCGGCACTATTTTAATTCGGATCAATCCGAATCCCGAATTTTACGAATTCAGCCAAATTTCCGAATCTATCCAAAACGAATCGCACATGTCTACTAAATGCCCTTTTAAGGGCAATGCTCATACAAATGCCCTTTTCAGGGCAATGGGGAGCTTAGGTTTTTTAGATAGGCTTTTTATTTGGGGGGGTTGGTTGGTTGGATGGTGGGTTTTACTGTTGGGGGGTGTTTGTATTTTTTTTTACAGGTAAAAGAGCTGATTTCTTTGGGGCAATGCCCCGCAAAAGGCCCTTGGTAGTTTATTGTAGGCTAGAGGTTTTTTTTATTTTGGGGGGTCTTTTTTATTTTGATAGGGCTATTAGATTAAGTGTAATTCATTTTTATTTTTGATACTGTGGTTTGTTTTTTTCGCAATTTAGTGTTTTTTATTTTTTGTAACTTAGCGTTTATTTTTTTTGCAATTTAGTAATTTTTAATAGTAGATTTAAATAATTTGAGTGGTTTTTTAATATGTAATATAGTTAATTTAATTGCTAGTTTAATGTAATTTTAGTATAATAGGGTAGGTTAATAAATAGTTTAATATAGTTTATTTTAATTCTACAGGTAAGTTTAAATTTATTATAAGATAGGGATGTTGTAATTTTAATGTAAAGTTAGTGGGTTGTTAGGTTTAGGGGCTTAATTTAGTTTATGGCAATGTGGGGGGCTGGCAGTTTAGGGTTTAAAAGGTTTAGTTAATGGTAGTGATGTGGGAGGCCAGAGGTTTAGTGGTTAATAACATTATTTAGGTTGTGGCGGGGTCCGGGAGTGGCGGGATAGAGGTTAATACATTTATTTAGTGGCGGCAGGGTCCAAGAGCGGCGTAATAGGGGTTAATCATTTTATTTAGGTTGCGGTGATGTCGGGGCGGCAGATTAGGGGTGCTTAGACTCGGGGGTTAAGTTAGGGTGTTAGGTGTAAACGTTACTGGTTTTCTACCATATAAATCAATGGGATATCTGGCAGCATCGAACATAAGCTTTCGCTGCTTTCAGACTCCCATTGATTCCTATGGCATCCGCGGCCTCCAGGGTGGTGGATTGAAAACCAGGTACGCTGGGCCGGAATAGCCGCGAGCGTACCGGTTAACTATTTGATAACTTTGAAAAAGTGTCAAATAGTGCCGAATGTGTTTTCGGAACATCTGTAATGACGCAAGCATCGATCTGTGTCGGATTGAGACTGGCGGATCGTATGTTACGTCACAGATTTCAACTTTTGCCGGTCTGTAGGGTTTGATAACTAGGTCGAATCAAGCTCGCCACAATTACGCTGCGGAATTCCAGCGTATTTGCGTTTTTTGGCTTGATAAATATCCCCCTGTGTAATTAAAAGACATGTCTGGTGTTATATAAAATAACATATCAACTAAGGCTAAACAATTTCTAAACAAATTAACATATTGTTTTTTACAACTGTTTTCCAGTAGCTAAACTCCACCTACCTTAAACTTTAATGACTGAGATAGAGTATGCAAAATGTTTATTTAATTATTTTTATTACAGACACAAAATTAATGTATACAATGAACATATAATTGGAGAAAAACAAGGATCTGCATACAAATTGAGAAAATATTATTCAATGAAGTGTACAAAATGCCGAAGTCATATAAACATGAAACCTGAAGCAAAATTGCCAAGTCTATCAGTCTCAATGTCCCCGTCTTTGTGAGTCATAGATGAAAGATCATTGCACAGCAAAACATTAAAGAATGATTCTGCAAAGATTATTTTGCATCTGTCCTTCTCTTTTATCTATCTATCTATCTATCTATCTATACATACAGTATATATCGACAAGAAAACAAGAGAAACGCAAAGGACCGGCTCTCTGTGCAGTGTTAAAAACACCTTTTATTAAGCCCCTAACATAAGGATAAAAACTCACAAGATTAAAAATACAAGTGTGCATTCATGTGCACAAACAGACATCACCGTGTTTGTAGTCAAGTCTGTCTCGTATCGATATCTTCGAAGTGTGCAAAAGCTCCACAAGTGGAATTCAATATGTCTGGTAGTCTGCAGTCCAAACCAAACAGTCCAAGTAGTGTCTGATATTATTGTTTTCAAAGAAAAACAAACAATACCTAAGAAATGAGGAGAGGTAACCCTCGGCTCTGCCGTGCCCTGTATGATTCTTTAGGTACGGAAGCCTCACTGGGACCTAATTCCTCCTATGGCGAAAACACAGCTAACAGCTGTCGTTGTATTACAGTGTCTGTGGAATGTCCCTGGGATCCTGGGGTCCTAGGTATACCTGTCAAATAAGGACTATTATATATTTATTGGGACGGTATAGTGGTTGCTTAAGTTTGTTCACTAAATACACATTACCTATGGGGGCCTATCTATCAAGCTCCAAATGGAGCTTGAGACCCTGTGTTTCTGGCGAGCCTGCAGGCTCACCAGAAACAGCAGTTATGAAGCAGCGGTCTAAAGAACGCTGCTCCATAACCCTGTCCGCCTGCTCTGATGAGGCGGACAGGAATCGCCACAATTTAACCCAATTGAGTACGATCGGGTTGATTGACAACTCCCTGCTGGCGGCCCATTGGCTGCGAGTCTGCAGGGGGCGGCATTGCACTAGCAGCTCTTGTGATGCAATGCTGAATACGGAGAGTGTATTTTTCTCCGCATTCAGCAATGTCTGTCAGACCTGATCCGCACTGTCGGACCAGTTCCGACAGACATTTGATAATTCGGCCTCATGGTCTAAATTAAGTTATTAACATTTTTAATTTTACGTGCCAATTGCATATTTTATATTATTATACAACCCATAGATAGTTTTTTCAATAGAGGAGTAGCGCTGAGTTCTTTATTGTATATATATATAAACGGTAGAACACATATTAACACATTGGTATCTGTTTAATGGAAAATAAAATTGGAGTAGAACGGAGGTCTATCTGAGATCTTGCAGTCCTGATGACCTAGCGGGAAGGAAGATAGGAGAATTTTTTTTTTTCTATTTCACTCCACCTCTTCCATTCACAACAAACAGCCCCTATTTTCCTAGAATAGGGTCTCAAGAAGGAGTTCATACCCATATCTCGGGCCTCCATTAATCTTTCCTGTGTTGAGTAAAGAGATGCCCATTCTCCTCTTGGTGAATCTGTGCGCATAAGGTCAGTTTGTAAGAATGGTGTGATTACCTGTTTCTGCAGAGTAGGGGTGTTTGGAGAAAATAACTCCATTTGTTCAGGAAGGGACCTAATCTATGTTTTGTATCTAGTTTCACATCAAACTGTTCAATGAACAGATGCTTAAAAAGCTGATGTTTAAATTGTACTATGGTTGGGGACTTCCTGACTATCCAAAGACATAATATACAGTTTCTCATCATAAGTATAAACAAAGTGAGTATGTTATTTAATTTCCTGCAGCTAGTGCCCCAACAAAGTAGACAAATATGGTCAATTTCTAGCGTAATTTCCACACCATAAGTTTTTTGTAATTAGTGCCAGATTAACAGTGGAAGAAGTTGTGAAAAAAAGTCTGGGACTTCCTTGCTACATTTAATACATTTATTAATGTGTGTGGGTTTCCATTTAGCAAGTCGATCAGGGGTGATTTAATCTTTATATCATTCTAATCTGAGCTTCTCTGAAAAGGATTGTTAGTGTAGGGTTTTTAACCATTTCTAGACTATTTTGGATATCTGGTAGAGTAATATCGTCAGAAATGTCACGTCACCAACCCTCCACTAAATGTGTATGTATTTTGATCACTGTTTGTTGCATTAGAATTTAGTAAAAAAAAAAACAGATAACAAGAAGTTGCCTACTGTAAACGCCAGTTGTGGGACCGCCAGTGGGAGGAACCCAAATTTTTGGATCATCTCTTCTAAGGGCATCAATATAGTGTCTCATTTGCAGATACACATACAAATGGTTATGTGGAATGTCATATTGTCTACATAATCCTTAAAAGCTTTTCACAGTGTGCGACAGATGGTCCAAAAAATCCCCAACAACGCACAGTCCAGCCTCTTTCCATTTCATAAATCGGGCAGTGTCAATACCAGAGCATGACATTTTAAACAATTCTGTTTAGCATTTCAAGTCTTCATTTCAAAGCTTTAAAAATAATGTATTAGGTGTTACTTATGTCAATTTTGAGAGGGGCCTGGAATCCAACTCCCTCACTTCCCATTGACTTACATTGTAAACTGGGTTTCGATTTACAACCATTCCTTCTGGACCCTAACCCCTGTATAATGTATATATCTATACATATATATATTTATATATGTGAAGTATGGGGTCCAGATGTCAGCGCTCATAGAAGGGAGGAAACATAAACAAAAAAACTATATTGTGAGAGGCTGGTAACCTCCTGCATAACTATCCTATATGAACCAAGAAAGGTAAATTGGTGCCTGCAGCTATTTTTATTTTCCAATACTACTTATGTTCCAGCAGCTAAATACTTGTCTGTTGCCATTTCTTTGCAGTGGCTGACCGAGACTTTATAGACTAAAGGAATCATTTATTGTTGGCCTAGTGGTTGTTTTCTGGACTCTGGCTCGGCAGCTAAAATAAGAATTCCCCTAAAATCAACGGCTATTCCTGTTCAATTATTTAATGCTGATAGCAATCTATGAAGATAGGTCCTGTTATAAAACAGACTGTACTGGTATCAGTTATTATGGGCTCTGGACATAAGATACTATTCAATTTGATAGTGCCCCCCCTCCCCACTTGTTTTTATTGTTTGGGAGCTTGCGATTGCTTAGACAGCACAATGCTACGATAAATTGTGGCACTGGCAGTACTACTTGTACTTCAGTTTTCTATCAAAACTATTTTGTTTGTCAATCTACTGTGTTAACAAATATCCATCAAGGTCAATGCTATATCCAAAACATTCATATGATTGCCCCATTGAGATAGTTCCAGGAGCACCAAATCCTTTCTGAAGAATATTCTTCTTCTCTGGTATCTCATTGCAACATCTTAAATAATATATTAAGGAAAAATTTGCCAAGGAATATATATGCATACTTATGTTTTCAGCTGGGGCTGGAATATTCTTTGTGGGGAATAAAGATGTAAGTCTGAGATCCTGTTTGGGTTATACTTTGGGTTTCTTTAACTTTGTAACCTGAGGCACAAGCAGATTTTGATTAACTTAAAGGGACATAATACTCGTATGCTAAATCACTCCCAGTATAACTGTAAAAAGTTGACAGGAAAATATCACCTGAGCATCTCTATGTAAAAAAGGAAAATATTTTACCACACAATTTCCTCAGCTCACCAGCGTAAGTCCTGTGTAAAAATTTATACTTCAGCTGCTGTCCAGCTGCAGGTAAAACAATAAATAAATGAAGAAATGAATTGAAGCCAATCAGCATCAACAGTGCTGAGCTCATGAACTCTTTTACTGTGATCTCATGAGATTTCACTTAACTCTCATGAGATTTCATAGTAAACTTCCTTAAACTGAATAGGGAAATAACATGTGTGCATGAGGCTCACTCCCTTGCCTGTCCTGGGACAGGCATACTGAATTGCTGCTTAAAGTCCTTTACAATGGGGTGTGAATACTTAGGACATTTTTAGGTAAAATATCTTTCTTTTTTACATAGATATGTTCAGGCGATATTTTCTAGTCAGCTTTCTACAGCTATGCTGCATCACTTTCAAGTGTTTCAACATTTGGGTATCATGGTCCTTTAAGTGTCCGTTTGCCTCCGCTTCAATCCTTTTTCAACCTCACATCCAGAAACCCTTCTTCTTAGAAGTGGCTGCCTCTAACATTGTCTAAAGATCAAATATATCTGATTGGTTGTTGTTTTTCTCAAGACGTCTAATTCTGGCTGAGGAAAACTATATGGGGGATTGAGAATTGCATTTTATTAAATGTGCCTTTGAAGAGTGGCAGCATTTACTGGAAGGTGCTGTTCAACCTATTGCAATCTTTATAGATCATAATCAAACTGTAATGGAGAGTGTCATCTCTCTGGTAGCACATTTTCTTTCCAAGGCCTTTAGTCATATTCCTGCTTCTACCTCTGTGCTTTTTGTTTCAACTTAATGACTGCCTTTATATAAGGGGAAGATTTCTGTTCCTCCTCAGTAGTGATTGGATGTTCTGAAATTTTATCATGGCTCTTTATCTGCTTGCCTTGTGGGTATTAAGAAACATAATTTATGCTTACCTGATAAATTCCTTTCTTCTGTAGTGTGATCAGTCCACGGGTCATCATTACTTGTGGGATATTATCTGCTCCCCTACAGGAAGTGCAAGAGGATTCACCCAGCAGAGTTGCTATATAGCTCCTCCCCTCTACGTCACCTCCAGTCATTCGACCAAGGACCAACGAGAAAGGAGAAGCCAAGGGTGTAGTGGTGACTGGAGTATAATTTAAAAAATATTTACCTGCCTTAAAAAACAGGGCGGGCCGTGGACTGATCACACTGCAGAAGAAAGGAATTTATCAGGTAAGCATAAATTATGTTTTCTTCTGTTAAGTGTGATCAGTCCACGGGTCATCATTACTTGTGGGATACCAATACCAAAGCAAAAGTACACGGATGACGGGAGGGATAGGCAGGCTCTTTATACAGAAGGAACCACTGCCTGAAGAACCTTTCTCCCAAAAATAGCCTCCGAGGAAGCAAAAGTGTCAAATTTGTAAAATTTGGAAAAAGTATGAAGCGAAGACCAAGTTGCAGCCTTGCAAATCTGTTCAACAGAGGCCTCATTCTTAAAGGCCCAAGTGGAAGCCACAGCTCTAGTGGAATGAGCTGTAATTCTTTCAGGAGGCTGCTGTCCAGCAGTCTCATAAGCTAAACGAATTATGCTACGAAGCCAAAAAGAGAGAGAGGTAGCAGAAGCTTTTTGACCTCTCCTCTGACCAGAGTAAACGACAAACAGGGAAGACGTTTGTCGAAAATCTTTAGTTGCCTGTAAATAAAATTTAAGGGCACGAGCTACATCCAGATTGTGCAAAAGACGTTCCTTCCTCGAAGAAGGATTTGGGCACAAGGATGGAACAACAATCTCCTGATTGATATTCCTGTTAGTGACTACCTTAGGTAAGAACCCAGGTTTAGTATGCAGAACTACCTTATCCGAGTGAAAAATCAAATAAGGAGAATCACAATGTAAGGCTGATAACTCAGAGACTCTTCGAGCCGAGGAAATAGCCATTAAAAATAGAACTTTCCAAGATAACAACTTTATAACAATGGAATGAAGGGGTTCAAACGGAACACCCTGTAAAACGTTAAGAACAAGGTTTAAACTCCATGGTGGAGCCACAGCTTTAAACACAGGTTTAATCCTGGCCAAAGCCTGACAAAAAGCCTGAACGTCTGGAACTTCTGACAGACGCTTGTGTAACAGAATGGACAGAGCTGAGATCTGTCCCTTTAAGGAACTAGCGGATAACCCCTTTTCTAAACCTTCTTGTAGAAAAGACAATATCCTAGGAATCCTAACCTTACTCCAAGAGTAACCTTTGGATTCGCACCAATATAGGTATTTACGCCATATTTTATGGTAAATCTTTCTGGTAACAGGCTTCCTAGCCTGTATTAAGGTATCAATAACTGACTCAGAAAAACCACGCTTTGATAAGATCAAGCGTTCAATTTCCAAGCAGTCAGCTTCAGAGAAGTTAGATTTTGATGTTTGAAAGGACCCTGAATCAGAAGGTCCTGTTTCAGAGGTAACGACCAAGGTGGACAGAATGACATGTCCACCAGATCTGTATACCAAGTCCTGCGTGGCCATGCAGGCGCTATTAGAATCACTGATGCTTTCTCCTGTTTGATTCTGGCAATCAATCGAGGAAGCATCGGGAAAGGTGGAAACACATAAGCCATCCTGAAGGTCCATGGTGCTGTCAAGGCATCTATCAGGACCGCTCCCGGATCCCTGGATCTGGACCCGTAGCGCGGAAGCTTGGTGTTCTGTCGAGACGCCATGAGATCTATCTCTGGTTTGCCCCAACGTCGAAGTATTTGGGCAAAGACCTCCGGATGAAGTTCCCACTCCCCCGGATGAAAAGTCTGACGACTTAAGAAATCCGCCTCCCAGTTCTCCACTCCCGGGATGTGGATTGCAGACAGGTGGCAAGAGTGAGACTCTGCCCAGCGAATTATCTTCGATACTTCCATCATTGCTAGGGAGCTTCTTGTCCCTCCCTGATGGTTGATATAAGCTACAGTCGTGATGTTGTCCGACTGGAACCTGATGAACCCCCGAGTTGTTAACTGGGGTCAAGCCAGAAGAGCATTGAGGACTGCTCTCAATTCCAGAATGTTTATTGGAAGAAGACTCTCCTCCTGATTCCATAGTCCCTGAGCCTTCAGAGAATTCCAGACAGCGCCCCAACCTAGTAGGCTGGCCTGCTGAATGGCATTCCCCTGGCCAGATGTGGCCGATAAAGCCACCATAGTAGAGAATTTCTGGTCTCTTGATTCAGATTTAGAGTGGGGGACAAATCTGAGTAATCCCCATTCCACTGACTTAGCATGCACAGTTGCAGTGGTCTGAGATGTAGGCGTGCAAAAGGAACTATGTCCATTGCTGCTACCATTAGTCCGATTACCTCCATGCATTGAGCTACTGACGGGTGTTGAATAGAATGAAGGACACGGCATGCACTTTGAAGTTTTGTTAACCTGTCCTCTGTCAGGTAAATCTTCATTTCAACAGAATCTATCAGAGTCCCCAGGAAGGGAACTCTTGTGAGTGGAAAGAGAGAACTTTTCTTTTCGTTCACTTTCCATCCATGCGACCTTAGAAATGCCAGTACTATCTCTGTATGAGATTTGGCAGTTTGAAGGCTTGAAGCTTGTATCAGTATGTCGTCTAAGTACGGAGCTACTGAAATTCCTCGCGGTCTTAGTACCGCCAGAAGAGTGCCCAGAACCTTTGTGAAGATTCTTGGAGCCGTAGCCAGTCCGAATGGAAGAGCTACAAACTGGTAATGCCTGTCTAAAAAGGCAAACCTTAGATACCGGTAATGGCTTTTGTGAATCGGTATGTGAAGGTAAGCATCCTTTAAATCCACTGTGGTCATGTACTGACCCTCTTGGATCATGGGCAAAAATGTTCGAATAGTTTCCATCTTGAACGATGGAACTCTTAGGAATTTGTTTAGGATCTTTAAATCCAAGATTGGCCTGAAGGTTCCCTCTTTTTTGGGAACTACAAACAGATTTGAGTAAAACCCTTGTCCTTGTTCCAACCGCGGAACTGGATGGATCACTCCCATTAATAAAAGATCTTGTACGCAGCGTAGAAACGCTTCCTTCTTTGTTAGGTTTGTTGACAACCTTGACAGATGAAATCTCCCTCTTGGGGGAGAGGATTTGAAGTCCAGAAGGTATCCCTGAGATATGATCTCTAACGCCCAGGGATCCTGAACATCTCTTGCCCAAGCCTGGGCGAAGAGGGAAAGTCTGCCCCCCACTAGATCCGGTCCCGGATCGGGGGCCCTCAATTCATGCTGTCTTAGGGGCAGCAGCAGGTTTTCTGGCCTGTTTGCCCCTGTTCCAGGACTGGTTAGGTTTCCAGCCTTGTCTGTAGCGAGCAACAGCTCCTTCCTGTTTTGGTGCAGAGGAAGTTGATGCTGCTCCTGCTTTGAAATTACGAAAGGAACGAAAATTGGACTGTCTAGCCTTGGCTTTGGCCTTGTCCTGAGGCAGGGCATGACCTTTACCTCCTGTAATGTCAGCAATAATCTCTTTCAAGCCGGGCCCGAATAAGGTCTGCCCTTTGAAAGGAATATTAAGCAATTTAGATTTAGACGTAACATCAGCTGACCAGGATTTCAGCCACAGAGCTCTGCGTGCCTGAATGGCGAATCCTGAATTTTTAGCCGCAAGTTTAGTTAAATGTACTACGGCATCTGAAATAAATGAATTAGCTAACTTAAGGAATTTAAGTTTGTGTGTGATGTCATCTAGTGTGGATGATTGAAGTGTCTCTTCCAGAGACTCAAACCAAAATGCTGCTGCAGCCGTGACAGGCGCAATACATGCAAGAGGTTGCAATATAAACCCTTGTTGAACAAACATTTTCTTAAGGTAACCCTCTAATTTTTTATCCATTGGATCTGAAAAAGCACAGCTATCCTCCACTGGGATAGTGGTACGCTTAGCTAAAGTAGAAACTGCTCCCTCCACCTTAGGGACCATTTGCCATAAGTCCCGTGTGGCGGCGTCTATTGGAAACATCTTTCTGAATATAGGAGGGGGTGAGAAAGGTACACCGGGTCTATCCCACTCCTTAGTAACAATGTCAGTAAGTCTCTTAGGTATAGGAAAAACGTCAGTACTCGTCGGTACCGCAAAATATTTATCCAACCTACACATTTTCTCTGGGATTGCAACTGTGTTACAATCATTCAGAGCCGCTAATACCTCCCCTAGTAACACACGGAGGTTCTCAAGCTTAAATTTAAAATTTGAAATGTCTGAGTCCAGTTTATTTGGATCAGAACCGTCACCCACAGAATGAAGCTCTCCGTCTTCACGTTCTGCAAACTGTGACGCAGTATCAGACATGGCCCTTGCATTATCAGCGCACTCTGTTCTCACCCCAGAGTGATCACGTTTACCTCTTAGTTCTGGTAGTTTAGCCAAAACTTCAGTCATAACAGTAGCCATATCTTGTAATGTGATTTGTAATGGCCGCCCAGATGTACTCGGCGCTACAATATCACGCACCTCCTGAGCGGGAGATGCAGGTACTGACACGTGAGGCGAGTTAGTCGGCATAACTCTCCCCTCGTTGTTTGGTGAAATATGTTCAATTTGTACAGATTGACTGTTTTTTAAAGTAGCATCAATACATTTAGTACATAAATTTCTATTGGGCTCCACTTTGGCATTAACACATATAGCACAGAGATATTCCTCTGAATCAGACATGTTTAACACACTAGCAAATAAACAGCAACTTGAAAATACTTTTCAAAGTAATTTACAAATAATATGAAAACGAACTGTGCCTTTAAGAAGCACAGAAAAAAATTATAACAGTTAAAATAATTAAGTTATAGCATCAATCTTTGTCAGAATATACAGTTTTAGCAAAGGATTGTTCCCCTCAGCAATTAAACAACACAACTTTAGCAAAGGTTTAATCCCATTAGCAAAGATAACAATTTCTGAAAGCAGGAAACAAATTACAGAATAAACGTTTTTATCTCAGTCAAACTATAATTCTCACAGCTCTGCTGAGAGAAATTACCTCCCTCAAAATAAGTTTGAAGACCCCTGAGCTCTGTAGAGATGAACCGGATCATGCAGGGAATACAATTAGTTGCTGACTGAAATATTTGATGCATAGTAAAAGCGCCCCTCCCCCACACACACAGCAGTGAGGGAGAACAGAAACTGACAGAAAAAACAGATTTAAGCAACTGCCAAGTGGAAAAATAGTGCCCAAACATTTATTCACTCAGTACCTCAGTAAATGAAAACGATTTTACATTCCAGCAAAAACATTAAACATAATCTCTAGTTATTAAACAGCTTTATGTCTTTCTTACAGTGTAATTCTAGTGAAGTACCATTCTCCCAGAATACTGAAGTGTAAAGTATACATACATGACATTATATCGGTATGGCAGGATTTTCTCATCAATTCCATTGTCAGAAAATAAAAACTGCTACATACCTCTATGCAGATTCATCTGCCCGCTGTCCCCTAATCTGAAGTTTACCTCACTCCTCAGATGGCCGAGAACAGCAATATGATCTTAACTACTCCGGCTAAAATCATAGCAAAACTCTGGTAGATTCTTCCTCAAACTCTGCCAGAGAGGTAATAACACACTCCGGTGTTATTTTAAAATAACAAACTTTTGATTGAAGATATAAAACTAAGTATAATCACCATAGTCCTCTCACACGACCTATCTAGTTGCTGGGTGCAAGAGAATGACTGGAGGTGACGTAGAGGGGAGGAGCTATATAGCAACTCTGCTGGGTGAATCCTCTTGCACTTCCTGTAGGGGAGCAGATAATATCCCACAAGTAATGATGACCCGTGGACTGATCACACTTAACAGAAGAAAGAGGCAATTCATTTCTAGGGCATTTTGGTGGCCTCAACAGGCAAAGGATGTCCGTAGGTTTATTTTAGCTTGTTATTTATTTTTTCACTTGTATTCATTGTATAAAATAAATACTGTATGTAGAGTATTCTATTAGATCCATAAAGGACAGAATCTTAGAACATCTGAAGGATGTGGAAAAGCCTGAGCTGAATACAGTGGAACCAAGACACTTTAGAGCATTACATCAGGGAGATGTTAGCTTTTTTTTTTTTTTACATATTCAATCCAATGAAAGTGAAAACTCCTGAGTAGGTAAGAGGAAGTTTCTCTCAGATACGAAAGAAGTAATTTTTTTTTAGTTTTGTGCCAAAGGGATTAAATAAGGAGTGGGATGTACACCTGAAATGGTTAGTAGTGATGGGAGGGAGTGGTTTAATATTTAGGGGACTATCTATCAAGCTCTGAATGGAGCTTGATGGCCCGTGTTTCTGGCTAGTCTTCAGACTAACCAGAAACACAAGTTATGGAGCAGCAGTCACAAAGACCACTGCTCCATAACCCTGCCCACCTTCTCTGAGCAGGCGGACAGGAATCCCCGGAATTCAACCCGATCGAGTACGATTGGGTTGATTGACACCCCTCTGCTTGCGGCCCATTGGCCGTGAGTCTGCAGGGGCGGTGTTGCACCAGCAGCTCTTGTGAGCTGCTGGTGCAATGCTGAATACGGAGAGCGTATTGCTCTCTGCATTCAGCGATGTCTTGCGGACCTGATCAGCACTGTCGGATCAGGTCCGCAAGACATTTGCTAAATAGGCCCCTTAGAGTCAAATGAAAGTCCTATTAATTCAGGTGTGTGAATGGCTTGATGATAGTCAATGATTAAAGGGACATTGTACCATTCTACACTAGATTTTCTTTGCATAAATGTTATGTAGATGATCCATTTATATAGCCCATCTGAGGGTGTTTTTGTAACAATTTATAGTTTTGCTTATTTTTAAATAACATTGTGCTGATTTTCAGACTCCTAACCAAGCCCCAAAGTTATAGATGTATACAGACCCTGGCCTGTTTAATGGTCTATTCATACGCTGATGAGAGGGAAGGGGGAGTGTCTGCTTTTCTTGCTTACTCAGCCCATTTCAGTGGGCGTCCCAGCCTAACCTCATCAACAGTGCTAAATTGGGAGATTCTAAGTACGTTTTAAAAGGTTTTATACTGGATTTTTATATTCGTATCTGGGCATATTCTTCTTTAAAGTAGTGTCTCTTACATGCAGTTTTTTGTAAATTGGTGTATATTGTCCCTTGAAGTGCCTAGGAGGCACAAAAGACATATAACTCTGTGCTGTAACTTACATTGTGAGAGAATCATTCATTTTTACAAGTGTTTCCTAATAAAGGGGATTTCCATTTTTAACATTACCAGCGTGCAGAGTTTGATTGAACTATTGTATCTTGTCTTGTGATACCTGTGCCAGAATGAAGCATTCTATTTCAGCTCATGCTGGTTCCTCTTCATTGTTTACTGATTCCTAAAAGACACTGGACAAGTGTGTTGATGGATTTCATTGTGGATTTGCCTCTTTTCTATTGCCATGATACTATATTGTTGGTAGTCAACCTGTTTAGTAACATGGTTCATTTTATTCTGGTGTTGGATTTCACTTCTGCTAGTGCAATAGCTACTCTGTTTTTTGAAATACTAAGGTGCACTACGGACAGTTTGGTACATGAAGGATCTGTGGAAATTTGCACTAAGGGTAGCACTGATTTAGAAGAAGGGTGCACTAAGGATAGTGCTGTGTGTATTGATGATTGAACTAAACATATCAAAGCCGGTAAGTCAGGTATTGAGGAAAATGCTGTTTGTGAGCCCAATATCAAAAGTTGGCTATTGGTTATTCATTATCATGATACTGATGCTCATCTTGACTCTTCTTTCCTGTTATGACCTTGACCTGCCTTCTGGATCCTGCCTTTTGTCTGCCTCGTTGATAAGTTATTTGTTTTGGACTGATAACCTGGCTGCTGACCATTAGAACTGTGTTTTGGACTATTCTTCTAACTAATCTCCTGTATTTTCCTTTAGTAATGACATCTGGTTTCAGTCCACTTATACAGACCTCAGCTTGACTGTGCCCGTGGCTTGCAGAACACCTCCTGCACAAGTGAATTTAGCCAATCAAACCTTCAGCTATCTTTACATATACTATTTAAGAGTTAATGATCTAAGGAATTTATGATAATCTATTACATTTGTTGAAATTTGGGTGGGTTCAAAAGGAGAGGCCATTGTTAAGGATTCCCATATGTTCCATAAGAGGAAAAGAAAGATGTCCCTGTTAATGTTATGGGTTGTTCTTCTATTATATTTTGTGTTTTATCATAAAAATAAAAACAAATCCTATCATCCATAACTTCTATTGGGGAAAACCTTTTAAAGGATTTTTTTTTTTAATTGTATGTATTCATGTATCTATTTGCAACCGACTCTCTTTGAAAAATTACATCTAATGCGTTCTTTATTAGACCTTACCTTGGGTAAATATTTACTATCTACAGCTTTCATATTCAACTATGTATTGTTTACCTTAGACTCTTTTCTTTTTTCTAATTGTCCAGTCTCATTATTAGTTGCTCTATATGTTTTATGTCTCAATTTGTTTGTAATATAAGTATCATTATCTGGATTATTCTTAAATCATATATATTCATTGCTGTCTTTGTTAAATGTAATAATAATTTCTTTCATGTAATTAACAAGAGTCCATGAGCTAGTGACGTATGGGATATACATTCCTACCAGGAGGGGCAAAGTTTCCCAAACCTCAAAATGCCTATAAATACACCCCTCACCACACCCACAAATCAGTTTTACAAACTTTGCCTCCAAGGGAGGTGGTGAAGTAAGTTTGTGCTAGATTCTACGTTGATATGCGCTCCGCAGCAAGTTGGAGCCCGGTTTTCCTCTCAGCGTGCAGTGAATGTCAGAGGGATGTGAGGAGAGTATTGCCTATTGAATGCAGTGATCTCCTTCTACGGGGTCTATTTCATAAGGTTCTCTGTTATCGGTCGTAGAGATTCATCTCTTACCTCCCTTTTCAGATCGACGATATACTCTTATATTTACCATTTCCTCTACTGATTCTCGTTTCAGTACTGGTTTGGCTTTCTACAAACATGTAGATGAGTGTCCTGGGGTAAGTAAGTCTTATTTTCTGTGACACTCTAAGCTATGGTTGGGCACTTTATTTATAAAGTTCTAAATATATGTATTCAAACATTTATTTGCCTTGACTCAGAATGTTCAACTTTCCTTATTTCCAGACAGTCAGTTTCATATTTGGGATTATGCTTTAATTATCATATTTTTCTTACCTCAAAAATTTGACTTTTTTCCCTGTGGGCTGTTAGGCTCGCGGGGGCTGAAAATGCTTCATTTTATTGCGTCATTCTTGGCGCGGACTTTTTTGGCGCAAAAATTCATTTCCGTTTCCGGCGTCATACGTGTCGCCGGAAGTTGCGTCATTTTTTTGACGTTATTTTGCGCCAAAAATGTCGGCGTTCCGGATGTGGCGTCATTTTTGGCGCCAAAAGCATTTAGGCGCCAAATAATGTGGGCGTCTTATTTGGCGCCAAAAAAATATGGGCGTCGCTTTTGTCTCCACATTATTTCAGTCTCATTTTTCATTTGCTTCTGGTTGCTAGAAGCTTGATGTTTGGCATTTTTTTCCCATTCCTGAAACTGTCTTATAAGGAATTTGATCTATTTTGCTTTATATGTTGTTTTTTCTCTTACATATTGCAAGATGTCTCACGTTGCATCTGAGCCAGAAGATACTACAGGAAAACCTCTGCCTGCTGGATCTACCAAAGCTAAGTGTATCTGCTGTAAACTTTTGGTAGCTATTCCTCCAGCTGTTGTTTGTATTAAATGTCATGACAAACTTGTTAATGCAGATAATATTTCCTTTAGTGATGTACCATTGCCTGTTGCAGTTCCCTCAACATCTAAGGTGCAGAATGTTCCTGATAACATAAGAGATTTTGTTTCTGAATCCATAAAGAAGGCTTTGTCTGTTATTTCTCCTTCTAGTAAACGTAAAAAGTCTTTTAAATCTTCTCTCTCTACAGATGAATTTTTAAATGAACACCATCATTCTGATTCTTTGGACTCTTCTGGTTCAGAGGATTCTGTCTCAGAGATTGATGCTGATAAATCTTCATATTTATTTAAGATGGAATTTATTCGCTCTTTACTTAAAGAAGTACTAATTGCTTTAGAAATAGAGGATTCTAGTCCTCTTGATACTAATTCTATACGTTTGGATAAGGTTTTTAAAGCTCCTGCGGTTATTCCAGAAGTCTTTCCTGTTCCTAATGCTATTTCTGCAGTAATTGCTAAGGAATGGGATAGATTGGGTAATTCATTTACTCCTTCTAAACGTTTTAAGCAATTATATCCTGTTCCGCCTGACAGATTAGAATTTTGGGACAAAATCCCTAAAGTTGATGGGGCTATTTCTACCCTTGCTAAACGTACTACCATTCCTACATCAGATGGTACCTCGTTTAAGGATCCTTTAGATAGAAAAATTGAATCTTTTCTAAGAAAAGCTTATCTATGTTCAGGTAATCTTCTTAGACCTGCTATATCATTGGCTGATGTTGCTGCAGCTTCAACTTTTTGGTTGGAAACTCTAGCGCAACAAGTAACAAATCGTGATTCTCATGATATTATTATTCTTCTCCAGCATGCTAATAATTTCATCTGTGATGCCATTTTTGATATTATTAGAGTTGATGTTAGATTTATGTCTCTGGCTATCTTAGCCAGAAGAGCTTTATGGCTTAAGACTTGGAATGCTGATATGGCTTCTAAATCAACTCTACTTTCCATTTCTTTCCAGGGAAACAAATTATTTGGTTCTCAGTTGGATTCTATTATTTCAACTGTTACTGGTGGGAAAGGAACTTTTTTACCACAGGATAAAAAGTCTAAAGGTAAAAACAGGGCTAACAATCGTTTTCGTTCCTTTCGTTTCAACAAAGAACAAAAGCCTGATCCTTCGTCCTCAGGAGCAGTTTCAGTTTGGAAACCATCCCCAGTCTGGAATAAATCCAAGCCTGCTAGAAAGGCAAAGCCTGCTTCTAAGTTCACATGAAGGTACGGCCCTCATTCCAGTTCAGCTGGTAGGGGGCAGGTTACGTTTTTTCAAAGAAATTTGGATCAGTTCTGTTCACAATCTTTGGATTCAGAACATTGTTTCAGAAGGGTACAGAATTGGTTTCAAGATGAGACCTCCTGCAAAGAGATTTTTTCTTTCCCATGTCCCAGTAAATCCAGTGAAAGCTCAAGCATTTCTGAATTGTGTTTCAGATCTAGAGTTGGCTGGAGTAATTATGCCAGTTCCAGTTCCGGAACAGGGGATGGGGTTTTATTCAAATCTCTTCATTGTACCAAAGAAGGAGAATTCCTTCAAACCAGTTCTGGATCTAAAATTATTGAATCGTTATGTAAGGATACCAACGTTCAAGATGGTAACTGTAAGGACTATATTGCCTTTTGTTCAGCAAGGGAATTATATGTCCACAATAGATTTACAGGATGCATATCTGCATATTCCGATTCATCCAGATCATTATCAGTTCCTGAGATTCTCTTTTCTAGACAAGCATTACCAATTTGTGGCTCTACCGTTTGGCCTTGCTACAGCTCCAAGAATTTTCACAAAGATTCTCGGTGCCCTTCTGTCTGTAATCAGAGAACAGGGTATTGTGGTATTTCCTTATTTGGACGATATCTTGGTACTTGCTCCGTCTTTACATTTAGCAGAGTCTCATACGAATCGACTTGTGTTGTTTCTTCAAGATCATGGTTGGAGGATCAATTTACCAAAAAGTTCTTTGATTCCTCAAACAAGGGTAACCTTTCTGGGTTTCCAGATAGATTCAGTGTCCATGACTTTGTCTTTAACAGACAAGAGACGTCTAAAATTGATTACAGCCTGTCGAAACCTTCAGTCTCAATCATTCCCTTCGGTAGCCTTATGCATGGAAATTCTAGGTCTTATGACTGCTGCATCGGACGCGATCCCCTTTGCTCGTTTTCACATGCGACCTCTTCAGCTCTGTATGCTGAACCAATGGTGCAGGGATTACACGAAGATATATCAATTAATATCTTTAAAACCGATTGTTCGGCACTCTCTGACGTGGTGGACAGATCACCATCGTTTAATTCAGGGGGCTTCTTTTGTTCTTCCGACCTGGACTGTAATTTCAACAGATGCAAGTCTCACAGGTTGGGGAGCTGTGTGGGGATCTCTGACGGCACAAGGAGTTTGGGAATCTCAGGAGGTGAGATTACCGATCAATATCTTGGAACTCCGTGCAGTTTTCAGAGCTCTTCAGTTTTGGCCTCTTCTGAAGAGAGAATCGTTCATTTGTTTTCAGACAGACAATGTCACAACTGTGGCATACATCAATCATCAAGGAGGGACTCACAGTCCTCTGGCTAT
This sequence comes from Bombina bombina, assembly GCF_027579735.1. NCBI lineage: Eukaryota > Metazoa > Chordata > Amphibia > Anura > Bombinatoridae > Bombina > Bombina bombina. Next base: position 870,318,346 of record NC_069500.1, read on the forward strand.
GAAAGAAGTATCTCGAATTTTGGTTTGGGCGGAATCCAGCTCCTGTCTAATCTCTGCGGTTCATATCCCAGGTGTAGACAATTGGGAAGCAGATTATCTCAGTCGCCAAACGTTGCATCCGGGCGAATGGTCTCTTCACCCAGAGGTATTTCTTCAGATTGTTCAAATGTGGGGGCTCCCAGAGATAGATCTGATGGCCTCTCATCTAAACAAGAAACTTCCCAGGTATCTGTCCAGATCCCGGGATCCTCAGGCGGAGGCAGTGGATGCATTATCACTTCCTTGGAAGTATCATCCTGCCTATATCTTTCCGCCTCTAGTTCTTCTTCCAAGAGTAATCTCCAAGATTCTGAGGGAATGCTCGTTTGTTCTGCTAATAGCTCCGGCATGGCCTCACAGGTTTTGGTATGCGGATCTTGTCCGGATGGCATCTTGCCAACCATGGACTCTTCCGTTAAGACCAGACCTTCTGTCTCAAGGTCCTTTTTTCCATCCGGATCTGAAATCCTTAAATTTAAAGGTATGGAGATTGAACGCTTGATTCTTGGTCATAGAGGTTTCTCTGACTCCGTGATTAATACTATGTTACAGGCTCGTAAATCTGTATCTCGAGAGATATATTATAGAGTCTGGAAGACTTATATTTCTTGGTGTCTTTCTCATCATTTTTCTTGGCATTCTTTTAGAATACCGAGAATTTTACAGTTTCTTCAGGATGGTTTAGATAAGGGTTTGTCCGCGAGTTCTTTGAAAGGACAAATCTCCGCTCTTTCTGTTCTTTTTCACAGAAAGATTGCTATTCTTCCTGATATTCATTGTTTTGTACAAGCTTTGGTTCGTATAAAACCTGTCATTAAGTCAATTTCTCCTCCATGGAGTTTGAATTTGGTTTTGGGAGCTCTTCAAGCTCCTCCGTTTGAACCTATGCATTCATTGGACATTAAATTACTTTCTTGGAAAGTTTTGTTCCTTTTGGCCATCTCTTCTGCTAGAAGAGTTTCTGAATTATCTGCTCTTTCGTGTGAGTCTCCTTTTCTGATTTTTCATCAGGATAAGGCGGTATTGCGAACTTCTTTTGAATTTTTACCTAAAGTTGTGAATTCCAACAACATTAGTAGAGAAATTGTGGTTCCTTCATTATGTCCTAATCCTAAGAATTCTAAGGAGAAATCATTGCATTCTTTGGATGTTGTTAGAGCTTTGAAATATTATGTTGAAGCTACGAAATCTTTCCGTAAGACTTCTAGTCTATTTGTTATCTTTTCCGGTTCTAGGAAAGGCCAGAAAGCTTCTGCCATTTCTTTGGCATCTTGGTTGAAATCTTTAATTCATCTTGCCTATGTTGAGTCGGGTAAAATTCCGCCTCAAAGAATTACAGCTCATTCTACTAGATCAGTTTCTACTTCCTGGGCGTTTAGGAATGAAGCTTCGGTTGACCAGATCTGCAAAGCAGCAACTTGGTTCTCTTTGCATACTTTTACTAAATTCTACCATTTTGATGTATTTTCTTCTTCTGAAGCAGTTTTTGGTAGAAAAGTTCTTCAGGCAGCGGTTTCAGTTTGAATCTTCTGCTTATGTTTTTTGTTAAACTTTATTTTGGGTGTGGATTATTTTCAGCAGGAATTGGCTGTCTTTATTTTATCCCTCCCTCTCTAGTGACTCTTGTGTGGAAAGATCCACATCTTGGGTAGTCATTATCCCATACGTCACTAGCTCATGGACTCTTGTTAATTACATGAAAGAAAACATAATTTATGTAAGAACTTACCTGATAAATTCATTTCTTTCATATTAACAAGAGTCCATGAGGCCCACCCTTTTTTGTGGTGGTTATGATTTTTTTGTATAAAGCACAATTATTCCAATTCCTTATTTTATATGCTTCGCACTTTTTTTCTTATCACCCCACTTCTTGGCTATTCGTTAAACTGATTTGTGGGTGTGGTGAGGGGTGTATTTATAGGCATTTTGAGGTTTGGGAAACTTTGCCCCTCCTGGTAGGAATGTATATCCCATACGTCACTAGCTCATGGACTCTTGTTAATATGAAAGAAATGAATTTATCAGGTAAGTTCTTACATAAATTATGTTTTTTTTTTTTTAAAAGACTTTATTTAAAAACAGGACAATTTGGAAAGCAACCAAAATACAGTTGCACACATACAATGATCAAAACATCTAGATTAATATAGTACATTTGTGCAACTGTCTCCAAAATCCAATTGATAAAATGCCATTTGGACACATTTCTCCCAGTAATCTTCATGTCACGGTTCCTTTAATGAAATGTTTTCCAAATATCAATTTTTCCTTAACTTAATAATATTATAATATATAATATTATCCTTAATTGTAGGTCACCTAGCACAGCGGTCACCATTTAATGGTCCGTGGACCACTGGTGGTTCACGAGAAGATGTTAGTGGTCCTTGACACCATCAAGCAGGAATTAATCTCCTCTGATGGTGTCACCCCCGTCGCGCCCTACTGTGCCTGGCTGGACAGTGAAAACCGACGGAGGATAAGTTAAATTACATTCTCCTTACGCACGTTGCGTAGTACTGCGCAACTTGCGTAGCTAGATTGTATTTTTAACTCCTCCCAACCGGCGCGCTGCTCAGAAGAAGATGCTTCCATTATAAAGCCAGCAGAGGTTGGTATAGTCTTGACTTGAAATAGCGGAATTAAAGTATAAAAAAAAAAGAAAATTCTCTTATATTTCATTTATTTTCTTCCGTTTACCTGTCTCTTTGTAGTAGTTTTCCTAATTCCTTCAGATGGACTTATATCACTGTTTGTCTTCCTCCCCTCCATCTTCTTTTTTTAGTAAATATTAATTATTTTTCATTTGAATAATTTTATTCCACCTGAATTCCAGTAATTGCCGCGCCATTAGACATAGTGCAGCTCGCTCCCGCTGTCAGACTGAGCAGGAGCGAGCTGCACTATGTCTAATGGCGCAGTCGGGCCGGGCTGTGACTATACAGCTGGCCCGATGCGCTCAGTAAAAACAACAGACCCGCTCAGCAGAGTACAGAGAGCGGGTCTGTAAAACAGCGATATTTTTACAAAATAAAAAGGGAATATTATGATTTAAAAAGTTTGGCTAATGTAATGTTATATAATTCTGCACTATGTGCAGAATTATATAACATTATTTTTAAGGTTTACTGACCCTTTAATAAATCAGCCCCCCTATCTAAATCATAAAAGATTAAAAAAAAAAGGTTTAGTATCCCTTTAAGATTTTAAGTCTCAAAGATTTTTAAGCTAAACTAAAGCATTATACCTTGTATTTGTTTGCATGGACCTTACAACAATAAATTGCTGTTAGACAGTCAAAATGGTCAAATCTGAAATAGACACAGATATATTTTCATTTAGAATACTAATTTCTATATTAAAAGAATTGCTTCTAGCGAAAGCTATTAGTGTTTCAGTGGTATATGCTGTGTGCACCCCACACACCAGAAAACATCACCCTACTAAAAGAAAGTGGTGGCTTGTATGACATAATTGGGTACTATACTCTTCAGCACTAGGGGGGCTATTTAAGAAAGTGCAAGCTGTCTGCATTTATCATTGCACCAGCAGTTCATGTTAACTGCTGGTGCAATACCCCCCCCCCCTGCAGATTCACGGCCGCTAGCAGGGGGTGTCAATTAACCCGATCGTATTGGATCGGGTTGATTTCCGCCGATGTCTGTCTGCCGCCTCAGAGCAGGCGGACAGGTTATGGACAGCTGATAAATATGCCCCTAGGTCTCTAAACAAAAAAAAAGGTTTGAATGTGTATAAATCATGCACTGCATATGTGTGATGCTTCTGAAATAGTGAACAATTTGAGCTAATACATGTCTATTATACAAAATGCATCTGTTCAAAACTAAAATGCACTCATGCACATTTAAATTTTGACTGTTATGTCTTTAACTGAATGCTCTTAGGTGATGGAATTGTGCCTTGCATGACTTTACTAGTTGATTTTTTTCTATACTTTTCATAAGGTCAAATAATCATGTTAACTCATGTTAATGTTTTTTTAGCGAAGATAAAATACCTTCTATGGGCTAGATTACAAGAATGGTGCAAATGGTTTTGCGCTAGCGTAATCGTGTTTTTGCAAGCCATTTTGCTGATATTACAAGTGGAGCTCTCAGAGCTGTGGTTAACTGTTTTCAGGAACAATAAAGTTGCACAAAACAATTCAAAAATACTTGACAAAGTACAGTTACACTTATATTAACACTTTCTAATAAAAGTTATTTAAAAAAAAATATTGCACAAAAAAGGTATCAGGGCTCAAAGATTGGAGATCTCGGGCGTTAGGAAAAAAAGGCAGCAAATGGCTTTAACATTAAGACACATACAAGTCTAAAGATGTGTGTATATGTATATATATATATATATATATATATATACAGTATATGTGTGTGTGTGTGTATATATATATATATATATATATATATATATATATATATATATATATATATATACACAGGGAGTGCAGAATTATTAGGCAAGTTGTATTTTTGAGGATTAATTTTATTGTTGAACAACAACCATGTTCTCAATGAACCCAAAAAACTCATTAATATCAAAGGTGAATAGTTTTGGAAGTAGTTTTTAGTTTGTTTTTAGTTATAGCTATTTTAGGGGGATATCTGTGTGTGCAGGTGATTATTACTGTGCATAATTATTAGGCAACTTAACAAAAAACAAATATATACCCATTTCAATTATTTATTTTTACCAGTGAAACCAATATAACATCTCAACATTCACAAATATACATTTCTGACATTCAAAAACAAAACAAAAACAAATCAGTGACCAATATAGCCACCTTTCTTTGCAAGGACACTCAAAAGCCTGCCATCCATGGATTCTGTCAGTGTTTTGATCTGTTCACCATCAACATTGCGTGCAGCAGCAACCACGGCCTCCCAGACACTGTTCAGAGAGGTGTACTGTTTTCCCTCCTTGTAAATCTCACATTTGATGATGGACCACAGGTTCTCAATGGGGTTCAGATCAGGTGAACAAGGAGGCCATGTCATTAGATTTTCTTCTTTTATACCCTTTCTTGCCAGCCACGCTGTGGAGTACTTGGACGCGTGTGATGGAGCATTGTCCTGCATGAAAATCATGTTTTTCTTGAAGGATGCAGACTTCTTCCTGTACCACTGCTTGAAGAAGGTGTCTTCCAGAAACTGGCAGTAGGACTGGGAGTTGAGCTTGACTCCATCCTCAACCCGAAAAAGGCCCCACAAGCTCATCTTTGATGATACCAGCCCAAACCAGTACTCCACCTCCACCTTGCTGGCGTCTGAGTCGGACTGGAGCTCTCTGCCCTTTACCAATCCAGCCACGGGCCCATCCATCTGGCCCATCAAGACTCACTCTCATTTCATCAGTCCATAAAACCTTAGAAAAATCAGTCTTGAGATATTTCTTGGCCCAGTCTTGACGTTTCAGCTTGTGTGTCTTGTTCAGTGGTGGTCGTCTTTCAGCCTTTCTTACCTTGGCCATGTCTCTGAGTATTGCACACCTTGTGCTTTTGGGCACTCCAGTGATGTTGCAGCTCTGAAATATGGCCAAACTGGTGGCAAGTGGCATCTTGGCAGCTGCACGCTTGACTTTTCTCAGTTCATGGGCAGTTATTTTGCGCCTTGGTTTTTCCACATGCTTCTTGCGACCCTGTTGACTATTTTGAATGAAACGCTTGATTGTTTGATGATCACGCTTCAGAAGCTTTGCAATTTTAAGAGTGCTGCATCCCTCTGCAAGATATCTCACTATTTTTGACTTTTCTGAGCCTGTCAAGTCCTTCTTTTGACCCATTTTGCCAAAGGAAAGGAAGTTGCCTAATAATTATGCACACCTGATATAGGGTGTTGATGTCATTAGACCACACCCCTTCTCATTACAGAGATGCACATCACCTAATATGCTTAATTGGTAGTAGGCTTTCGAGCCTATACAGCTTGGAGTAAGACAACATGCATAAAGAGGATGATGTGGTCAAAATACTAATTTGCCTAATAATTCTGCACTCCCTGTATATATATATATATATAGATATATATATATATATATATATATATATATATATATATATATATATATTAAAGGGACATAATACTCATATGCTAAATCACTTAAAACGGATGCAGTATAACTGTAAAAAACTGACAGGAAAATATCACCTGAGCATCTCTATGTAAAAAAGGAAGATATTTTACCTCACAATTTCCTCAGCTCAGCAGAGTAAGTTCTGTGTAAAAAGGTATACTCAGTTGCTGCTCAGCTGCAGGAAAAAAAAAATGAATAAATGAACAGCAGCCAATCAGCATCAGCAGTGCTGAGGTCATGAACCCATGAGATTTTATTTAACTCTCATGAGATTTCATAGTAAACTTCCTTAAACTAAATAGGAAAATAGTATGAGTGTGCACAAAGCTCACTCCTTTGGCTGTCCCGAGACAGACATACTGATTTGCTGCTTAAAGTCCTTTGCAATGGGTTTTGAATACTTAGGACATTTTGAGGTAAAATATCTTTCTTTTTTACATAGAGATGTTCAGGTGATATTTTCTAGTCAGCTTTTTACAGCTATGCTGCATCACTTTCAAGTGTTTCAACATTTGGGTATCATGGCCTTTTAATGTATTTTTATGTGTATATATGTATTTACACTTATATATACACATATAAAAACATTAATATATATGTACACATATATAGACATATATATAAATGCATTATACACCTTTGCCATTAAGCAGATAAAAACACGATAAAACATATTCATGCAATATTCATATTTAATAAAGATTTTATGTATTTACTGTAAATATTTGACATTTGCTAATGGGAATATAATATGGTTTTTGCACGATGGGTGTTTGTTTTGTTTTTTAAACAATTTTTTTTTCCATTGACTTCCCATTGACTTCTATTGGGAATGCGAAAAGGTGATGGCGTTTGAGCGATCTCGGGTGTGATAGATAATCCCTTTATTACCCATTCCCCAGTTTTGCATAACCAACATAATGATATTAAGATAATTTTTTACCTCTGTAATTACCTTGTATCTAAGCCCTTTGCAGACTGCCCCCTTATTTCAATTCTTTTGACAGACTTGCATTTAGCCAATCAGTGCCCTCTCATTTGTAACTCCACGGGCGTGGTCACAATCACCTAGATTACAAGCTTGCGGTTGCACTATAGAGGGTGCGAAACGAACGCAACAAAAGTTACGTTATTTCACCCTCCATAGCACTGCCATTACAAGTTTTTGAAAAGCCGCATTGTGCGTGTGATATGGTTGTGATGAGCTCCATACCGCACAAAATCTAAGCGCTGCTTTGACGTGTTCATGCACGCTTTCCCCATAGACATCAATGGGGAGAGAGTGATGGAAAAAAAAGTAACACCTGCGATCGGGAAATGAAAAGCTCCGTAACGCAACCCCATTGATGTCTATGGGGGAAAAAAAAGTTAGGTTTAAACCTAACACCCTAACATAAACCCCACGTCTAAACACCACTAATCAGCTGCCCCCAACATCGCCAACACCTAAATAAAGTTATTAACCCCTAATCTGACGCTCTCTACATCGCCGCCACTAATTAAAGTTATTAACCCCTATTCCCCCGCACCCCAACATCACCCACACTAGAATAAAGATATTAACCCATATTCCGCTGCTCCCCGACATCACCACCACTAAATACAGTTATTAACCCCTAAACCTCTGGCCTCCCACATCACTGCCACTAAATAAAGCAATAAAGCTATTAACCCCTAAACCGACAGCCACCCACATCGCAAAAAAACTAAATTAAACTATTAACCCTTAAATTAAAAAAACCTAAGTTTAAACTATAAATTAAACTAACATTACTATTATACTAAAATGAAAATAACTATCAAATAAAAAAAAACTAACACTATTAAAAAAATGTAAATCTACAATTACAAAAAATGAAAAATACTAAATTACAAAAAATAACAAACACTAAATTCCGAAAAATAACAAACGAAATTATCCAAAATAAAAACAATTACACAATTACCTATTGGTAGTTTATTGTAGGCTAGGTCTTTTTTTTATTTTGGGGGGGATTTTTTATTTTTATAGGGCTATTAGATTATGTGTAATTGTTTTTATTTTTGATCATTTCGTTATTTTTCATAATTTAGTGTTTGTTATTTTTTGTAATTTAGTGTTAGTTTTTTTATAATTTAGTATTTTTTTATTTTTTGTAATTTTTATTTTTTATAATTGTAGATTTAATTTTTTTTTTAGTAGGGTTAGGTTATTTTAATGAGTAATTTAATTTATTTCATTGATAGTTATTTTAATTTTAGTATAATAGTAATGTTAGTTTAATTTATAGTTTAAACTTAGGTTTTTTTAATTTTCCAGGTAAGTTTTTTTATTTTAAGATAGGGATGTTGTAATTTTCATATAAAGTTAGGGGATTGTTAAATTTAGGGGTTAATAGTTTAATTTAGTTTTTAGCGATGTGGGTGGGGGCTGTCAGTTTAGGGGTTAATAGGTTTATTTAGTGGCAGTGATGTGGGAGGCCAGAGGTTTAGGGGTTAATAACTTTATTTAGTGGCGGAGATGTCATCAGGGAGCGGCGGAATAGGAGTTGATATCTTTATAAACTCATAACTACTGGTCTCAGATTGCGGAACGGATCGTGCCTGTATAGGCTGGAACACAAGCATTTTAGCCTCACTGCAAAACTTGTAATGGCAGCGCTATGGAAATCTCACGCAAAAACGTAATTTTTTTGAGTGCGGGACTGACGTTGCATTACAGGCTAAAATGCTTGCGGTACAGCTATACCGACAAGACTCGTTATGGCTGCGTTCCTGTTTTAACGCTGAAATTGCAATTTTTTCAGCGTTAAAACACAAACGCAAAACTTGTAATCTAGGTGAATGTTATCTGTATGACACACATGAACTAAACCCATCTAGCTGTGAAAAACTGCCAAATGCATTGAAATAAGGGGCGGCCTCAAGTGCTAAGAAATTAGCATATGAGCCTACTTAGGTTTAGTTTTCAACAAAGAATACCAAGAGGAAAAAAAGCAAATTTGATTTTGAAAGTTGTTTAAAATTGCTTTCCCTATCTGAATCATAAGTTTAAATTTGACTAGACTGTCCCTTTAAGTTAGGTTTTTGGCGCTATTCAGGTCAACCCTAGCGTAAAATAATCCTAGCAGAGTTTTCGCTTACGCAAAAAAAAAATATTGTGCCAATAGTAATCTAGCCCTATATGTTTTCTAAAGAACATGTTCCAATAACTCAACATCAGGTGTATCTCAATCATCAGACTCAGCATTGAGTTATCTTTTCCCAAGAAAGGCCACAACCTAAAGTAACGAAAAGGACATATTTTTTAAATATAAAAATGTAATTTACATGGCCATTTATAGTTCCATAGCTAAGTTAGCTTGTGTATAGCGAGTCTATAGTGCATATTTATTAAAGTTCACATTTCTTACTTTTTATTATTAACTTTCCACCCCATCACCAAGGTCCCTCAAAAGTGACAGAGCAGAGGGCCTAAGATTCATACCTATTGATAGTATGTAGTAACAGAGAAATATTTATTTCTGACAATATATATTTTGCAATCAACAAACTACTTGCTCCCTCCAAAGCATTCTCTTCCCCCTCCCACTGGTCCCAACCATCATAGGTACTGGCAGACAGTCTGCAGTATAGGGATTTTTTTTTTTTAAATGTATTTGTTTATTTAGTGTAGGGAACCTCCCTACCCCCCCTCAAAATAGCTCTCTAACCCTCCCACTACTCCCTGCAATCTTTGTTAACGGCATCTAGTCTGCCAGTAACTAATTATACTTATTTTTTATTTATTTCTTTATTTTATATTTATTGTTTCTTTCTGCAGTGTAGGGTACCCCCCTTCCAAGATCACTTTTTCTGTAGTGTAGGGTCCTATATCCAGCCATTACCGTTCCATATTATAGAGCCTTCTCCTTCCCTTTCCCTGCATAATCATTTTCTGTGGTTTAGGGAACCCTGCCCCTCCCTCCCCCTTCGTGGCTGAGCTGATCTCCTGCCTAACTCCATCCCCTCTATAATCCTTATAGAGAGTAACACAGACAGTGCCTTCTCTGTAACAATCGGTCACCTGCCTTCATATAGTAAGGGAGCACAATCAGTGCTCCCTTACTATATGAAGGCAGATGCCTTCTGCCCACAGTTTTAGTCTCTGCTGTCTGAGCTGACAGATAAACAGGAATAGCTTTTTTTCAGGGGAGGACTGACAACTTTTAGTGCACCCCAGTGCCCTGGGTAAAGCAACTCATTCCTCTTTACCTGCTATGTACATATGTGTGCCCTTTGTGCCTCTATCAGCCCAGATGCCACCACAGATGACGGCACATAAGGGTATAGTTACCTTGCACAAAAATGTGCACTTATATGGTACTATGGTCCTTAATAGGCAGGTGGAGGTATGAGATGTATTAAAATATAAAATTATTATAAAATGATAACTAGTTTTTACATAATATGGTCCTTATGAAGGCAGCTGAAAGAAATTAAAGGGACATTAAACCCAAAAAAATGATTTCATGATTCAGATAGAAATTTTAAATTTTAAATTTTAAACAACATTCCAATTTACTTCTATTTTCTAATTTGCTTCATTCGTTAGATATCTTTTGTTAAAGAAATAGCAATGCACATGGGTGAGCCAATCACATGAGGCATCTATGTGCAGTCACCAATCAGCAGCTACTGAGCCTATCTAGATATGCTTTTCAGGAAAGAATATCAAGAGAATGAAGCAAATTAGCTAATAGAAGTAAATTAGAAAGTTGTTTAAAATGGTATTCTCCATCTTAATCATGAAAGAAAAAATTTGGGTTTATTGTCCCTTTAAGCACTCAGAAATACATATATAAACAAACAAATACATACATAATTTCATAATTACACAAGCATACAAACAATTATAGTCCAAATAAAGGACCATGGAAGGTAAACATATATACAGTAAATACACACATAATACAAATATATATATAAATACTAATATAAAAAAAATATATACACACACATAATATAAATACACAAACACACACACACACATATATATATATATATATATATATATATATATATATACATACACAAACATATGTATACACAGACACACACATAAATATGTGGTAATGAGCTGGCAATGCACAGGTGCTGTGTGAGAGGGATAAGTTTATGTTGCCTGGCACTTGAGGGTGGGAAAGAGGCTGTGGGCGGAGCTTACTCTGTTAGATGAAGCAGCTCAGGCTAATGGTGTATTTTCCTCTGCTGTGTATGTGCACAAGGGAAGGAATTACTACAGCTGCCCTAAGTGGTTTAACTGCAAATAGAATAAAGAGGAATCAGCTAATGTTTTTATACCAGTTAAGATGTTCGGTTAATATAAATAGTTACTAACTGGGATGAGACTGAAGTGATGCTGTGATCTGTCACAGCTGCAAATGACACAGATTAATCTGCTTTATTATCTGCAAATCTTGTATGTTATGGAGAATATTTTATAGTACTGTTCAAAGACGGTACCCAGTATATAGTGTTTTCTTCAGTGACAAGCTGTGACAGTATAGAACAATAAGCTGCCACTATATTGTACCTGCCATCTTTAATAAAGATTATTACCTAATAAATATTAGACTGTTATCCGAGGTGTTTAATATCACCACATCTCTACATAGACATAGCTAGGACATAAAACCATACATACACAAACAGGGAAATCATTTTACATATACCTCCTGCCCTGGGGCAATTAAAAGAATGTAACCTGGGTGGGAAGAAGTGAAAACTGAAAATATTTTTTTTATACAAAGAATTAGTGTACATTACTTTTTATACCATTGTAGCAAGGGTTGCCACCTGTCCCTTAAAATACAGAACACTTATAATTTACACATGTTGCAGGGTGGAATATGAATAGTGCTTGTCCACAAACACAATACATGTTCCTCCCTGCACACCTTGCAGCATGTGTAACTCATAAGTGTACAGGAAAACATGGCTGAGGTAGCAGCCCTAATTGTAGCATTGCCAAATGAAGAACCTTGATGGGAGATAGTTGTATTGTCCTAAGAGATGGCAGCCCGGACAAGACGTTAAAATAAATAAAAGGTGCATAAAACTGTAAACATACAGGGACAAGGAACAGACTGCTGCTGTGCCCATCTGTGGTGAGGAAGTTAGCTGTAAGATTGTAAGCGCCTTCTATTGCTAAGTACCCTGTGCATGTGCTGTACACCTCTGTCTCTTATCTTTAGAGACCTCTCTCCTACTGCAGAATCACACAGCACCGCACAAGGGGGAAGTGTAGGGAGGAGGGAGGTTGCCAAGGTTACACTTCCAATGTAAACAAGCAGCAGTGCCAGTGACAACAGTGGCATAGCTGCGATCAGGAGGAAGAAAATCCCCGCTTTTTATAAAATCTGAAGGATACTTGTCTCCATGGTTCCTACACTAATGCCCCACCAGCATCACAGCACCTGCTGCAGTTATCCAAAGCCCCTATCATGGGGAAGGGAGAGGTGCACAAACACTTCCACTCAGTCCTATTTCAACTACTATGCTGTTGGCCGGGGAGGTAATTGCCACCTTGCGCCAGCCCTGTCTGCTTCTGTTTTGTTTAGATCTGTGAAAAAGAGAGTTTTTTTACACACAAACATTTTATTGTGAGAGAGAGAAGAGTGAGATATGGAAAAATTAAGAGACCACTGTAATATTGTAAGGTTCTCTAATTTTACTATTTATTGGTATGTGTTTGAGTAAAATTAACATTTTGTTTTATTCTATAAACGAGTGACAACATTTCTCCCAAAGCAGAAAATGACAACTGGTCAAAACAACAAAACAAAATGCAGCGTTTTCAGACCTCGAATAACGCAAAGAAAACCAGTTCATATTAATTTTAAACAACACAATACTAATGTCTTAACTTAGCAAGAGTTCAGAAATCAATATTTGGTGGAATAACCCTGATTTTTAATCACACCTTTGATGCATCTTGGCATGCTCTCCACCAGTCTTTCGTGTTGCTGTTGGGTGACTTTATACCACTCCTGTCTCAAAAACTCAAGCAGCTCGGCTTTGTTTGATGGCTTGTGAGCATCCATCTACCTCTTGATCACATTCCAGAGGTTTTCAATGGGGTTCAGGTCTGGAATTTGTACTGGCCATTACATGGTCTTGATCTGGTGGTCCTCCATCCACACCTTGACTAACCTGGCTGTGTTACATGGGGCATTTTACTGATGGAAAAAACAATCCTCAGAGTTGGGGAACATTGTCAGAGCAGAAGAAAGCAAGTTTTCTTCCAGGATAACCTTGTAAGTTCCTTTATCCATATGTCTTTCACAAAGCTAAATATCCCCAATCCCAGGTCATCTTCTCTAATGAGTCCAATTTTCAGCTTTGCCCAACACCTGGTCATCTAATGGTTAGACGGAGACCTGGAAATACCTAAAACTCACAGTGTCTAACACCCACTTTCACATTTAGTGGAAGACGGGTGATGATCTGGGGGTTCTCCATGCCACACAGCCAGGTCAATGTCTAGATGGAGGACCACCAGATCAAGACCCTGTCATGGCCAGACCAATCTCCAGACCTAAACCCCACTGAAAACCTCTGAAATGTGATCAAGAGGAAGATGGATGGTCACAAGCCATCAAACAAAGCCGAGCTGCTTGAGTTTAAGCACCAGGAGCGGCATAAAGTAACCCAACAGCAATGTGAAAGACTGGCGGAAAGCATGCCTAGACACATGAAAGCTGTGATTGAAAATCAGGGTTATTCTACCAAATATTGATTTCTGAACTCTAGCTAAGTTAAAGGGATATAAAACCCATGTTTTTTTCTTTCATGAGTCAGAAAAAGCATGTGATTTTAAACAACTTTCCAATGTACTTCTATTACTTAAAGGAAAAGGAAACCCCCACATTTTCTTTGATGATCTGGATAGAACATGCAATTGTAAACAACTTCCCAATTTACTTCTATTATCAAATTTCCTTTATTCTCTTGCTCTCCTTTTTCTGAAGGAGCAGCATTGCACTACTATTATTATTATTCTTTATTTATAAAGCGCCAACAGATTCCGCAGCGCTGTCCATGGGTACAAAGATAAAAGTACAGTACAATACAATGTAGAAGACACCAAAGTTTAACAAAACAAATACAGCAGGAATTGAGGGCCCTGTTCCCGTGGGAACTTACAATCTAGATGGTAGGAGGGTGAGAAACAGGAGGTGGGGACTGCAAAGGTGAGAATGATGTTAGTGTGGAGTTAGATGGGGCAGCAGTTAGAATTCATTTTTTACTGATTTAGAGATAGGCTTCCATGAACAGAAAGGTCTTTAGGGAACATTTAAAGGAGGAAAGGTTAGGGGAAAGTCTAACAGCTCTGGGAAGTGCATTCCAGATGGTTGGTGCTGCACGAGAGAAGTCCTGTAGCCTGGCATGGGAGGAGGTGATGTTAGAAGATGCAAGGAGCAGGTCATTGTTGGATCTTAGGGGGCGGGCTGGAGTATATTTCTTGATGAGTGAGGACAGGTAGGGGGGGGCTACGTTGGTAAGGGCTTTGTAGGTCAGGATGAGAATTTTGAATTTAATTCTGCTGTGGATGGGTAGCCAGTGAAGGGACTCGCAGAGAGGTGCAGCAGATACAGAGCGTCGGGAGAGGTGGATTAGCCTAGCAGAGGCATTTAGGATGGATAGAAGAGGGGAGAGGCGGGAGAGAGGGAGGCCAGTTAGTAGGTTATTACAGTAGTCAAGTCGGGAGATTACCAGGGAGTGGATTAGCTGTTTAGTAGTTTCAGCACTCAGAAATGGACGGATTTTGGAGATATTGCGTAGATGGTTGCGACAGGAGGAAGAGAGCAATTGGATGTGGGGAATGAAGGACAGATTGGAGTCAAGTGTAACTCCTAGGACACGGACTTGGGGTGATGGGGAAATAGTGGTATCACCAACAGTGATTGAAAAGTTAGGAACCGGGGTAGAATTAGAGGGGGGATTAGAAGGAGCTCAGTCTAGGACATATTGATTTTTAGGTGGTGAGAGGCCATCCAAGAAGAAATGCCAGATAAGCAGACACCGACGTGAGCAAGGACAGAAGGAGAGAGTGAAGGGGCGGATAGGTAGATCTAGGTATCATCAGCATAGAGGTGGTAGTTGAAGCCATAGCTACTGATAAGTTTTCCCAGTGAGGATGTATAAATAGAGAAGAGTAGGGGACCCAGAACAGAGCCTTGAGGTACTCCAACAGACAGAGGCAATGGAGAGGAGTCGCCACCAGCAAAGGAGACAGAAAAGGACCTATTAGAGAGATAAGAGTGGATCCAGGAAAGTGCAGTGTCAGAGAGCCCAAAGGAGCTGAGAGTCCGTAGGAGAAGGGGATGGTCAACTGTGTCAAAGGCAGCAGACAAATCAAGTAAGATAAGTATTGAGTAGTGGCCATTTTTTTTAGCAGAAAGAAGATCATTAGTAACTTTGGTGAGGGCAGTCTCAGTTGAGTGTTGGGAATGGAAGCCAGATTGTAAGGGGTCAAGCAGTGAGTTGGAGGACAAGAAGTGGGTTAAGCGATCGAAGACTAGTTTTTCCAGGACTTTTGAAGCTAGCGGAAGCAGTGATATGGGGCGGTAGTTTGCAGGAGAATTGAGGGTTTTTTGAGGATGGGGGTGACCTTTGCATGTTTGAAGGAAGATGGGAATGAACCGGTAGTAAGGGATAGGTTAAATATGTGAGTAAGAGCTGGAGTGAGGGTAGAAGACAGAGACGGTATTAGATGTGAAGGGATAGGGTCAAGTGGGCAGGTAGTGAGGTGTGAGGAAGACAATAGGGAACTCACTTCATTCTCAGAGGTAGGGGGGAAGGTGCTAAGAGTGGTGGAGGGGGTTGTCGGGGGCGGAGATGGAAGGTTGCAGACTTGTGTTGGGATATTACTTCGGATGGTAATTGTTTTGTTGAAAAAGTAGTCTTAGTTAGTAGTTAGCCAATCACAAGAGACAAATGTGTGCAGGCACCAATCAGCAGCTAGCTCCCACTAGTGTAGGATATGTGCATATTCTTTTTCAGCAAGGGATACCAAGAGAACAAAGCACTTCGGAAAATAGAAGTGAATTTAAGTGTCTTAAAATAACATGCTCTATCTGAATCATGCAAGTTTAATTTTAACTTTCCTATCCCTTTAATTTATTTCCTTCTCGTGTTATCCTTTGCTGAAAGGTTTATCTAGGTAAGCTCAGGAGCAGCTAGGAACCTAGGTTCTAGCTGCTAATTGGTAGCTGCATATATTTATATATAGACACACACACACATATATATATATATACTGTATATACCAACTATATATATATATATATATATATATATATATATACCAATTGTCATTGTCTCACCCACGTGTTCAGTTAGAAACCAGTAATGCATTGCTGCTCCTTTAACAAATGATACCAAGAGAATAAAGCAATTTTGATAATAGAAATAAACTAGAAAGTTGTTTAAAATTGTATGTTCTACCTAAATCATGAAAGAAAAGTTTTGGGTTTCATGTCCCTTTAAAACATTAGTATTGTGTTTAAACATGAATATGAACTTGTTTTCTTTGCATTAATCAAGGTCTTAAAACACTGATTTTTTTTGTTATTTTGACCAGTTGTCATTTTCTGCCAATAAATGCTCTAAATGTTAATATTTTTATTTGGAATTTGGGAAAAATGTTGCCAGTAGTTTATTGAAAAAAAAATGTTCATTTTACTCAAACACATACCAATAAATAGTTAAACCAGAGAAACTGATCATTTTGCAGTGGTCTCTCTAGAGTTGTATATAACAGCCTCCCGGTAGGACAGCTATAGTTTAACCCCTTAAGGACAAGGCCATTTTTCAATTTCTTTCCCTTAAGGACCAGGGCTATTTTTACATTTCTGCGGTGTTTGTGTTTAGCTGTA
Source organism: Bombina bombina (assembly GCF_027579735.1). Classification (NCBI taxonomy): domain Eukaryota; kingdom Metazoa; phylum Chordata; class Amphibia; order Anura; family Bombinatoridae; genus Bombina; species Bombina bombina. The sequence continues at coordinate 870,335,382 of NC_069500.1, forward strand.
ATTTTCCTCTTACTCATTTACTGTACCCACACATATTATATACCGTTTTTCTCGCCAATAAATTGACTTTCTAAAGATACCATTATTTTCATCATATCTTATAATTTACTATAAAAAAAAATTATAAAATATGAGGAAAAAATTGAAAAAAAACACACTTTTTCTAAATTTGACCCCCAAAATCTGTTACACATCTACAACCACCAAAAAACACCCATGCTAAATAGTTTCTAAATTTTGTCCTGAGTTTAGAAATACCCAATATTTACATGATCTTTGCGTTTTTCGCAAGTTATAGGGCAATAAGTACAAGTAGCACTTTGCTATTTCCAAACCACTTTTTTTCAAAATTAGCGCTAGTTACATTGGGACACTGATATTTTTCAGGAATCCCTGAATATCCCTTGACATGTATATATATATTTTTTTAGAAGACATCCCAAAGTAATGATCTAGGCCCATTTTGGTATATTTCATGCCACCATTTCACCGCCAAATGAGATCAAATAAAGAAAAAATTAACTTTTTCATAATTTTTTTCACAAACTTTAGGTTTCTCACTGAAATTATTTGCAAACAACTTATGCAATTATGGCATAAATGGTTGTAAACGCTTCTCTGGGATCCCCTTTGTTTATAAATAGCAGACATATATGGCTTTGGCATTGCTTTTTGGTAATTAGAAGGCCGCTAAATGCCACTGCGCACCACACATGTATTATGCCCAGCAGTGAAGGGGTTAATTAGGGAGCATGTAGGGAGCTTCTAGGGTTAATTTTAGCTTTAGTGTAGTGTAGTAGACAACCCCAAGTATTGATCTAGGCCCATCTTGGTATATTTCATGCCACCATGTCACCGCCAAATGCGATCAAATAAAAAAAAATGTTACATTTTTTACAATTTTAGGTTTCTCACTGAAATGATTTACAAACAGCTTGTGCAATTATGGCATAAATGGTTGTAAATGCTTCTCTGGGATCCCCTTTGTTCAGAAATAGCAGACATTTATGGCTTTTGTGTTGCTTTTTGGTAATTAGAAGGCTGCTAAATGCTGCTGCGCATCACACGTGTATTATGCCCAGCAGTGCAGGGGTTAATTAGATAGCTTGTAGGGAGCTTGCAGGGTTAATTTTAGCTTTAGTGTAGAGATCAGCCTCCCACCTGAGAGATCCCACCCCCTGATCCCTCCCAAACATCTCTCTTCCCTCCCCCACCCCACAATTGTCCCCGCCATCTTAAGTACTGGCAGAAACTCTGCCAGTACTAAAATAAAAGGCTTTTTTTTTATGATTTTTTTTTTAAAAAAAAAATATCTATTTAGCTGTGATGGACCCCCCCTTAGCCCCTTACCTCTCTGATCCCCCCCCCCAAACAGCTCTATAACGCTTGCCCACATCCTATTTGCTGCCATCTTGGGTACTGGCAGCTGTCTGCCAGTACCCAATTTGCCTCCAAAAAATTCCCTCCTCCCTCTCCCCCTCCCAGGTCCTTTTGAAAATTATTTCCCCCCCTCCCTCTCCCATTCATTAATTCATTGGTGGCAGTGGCTGTTACGCGATCGCGCGCGCTCCCTGCAGGCCCCCGCACGCCCCCGGCACCCGCCGTGCACATTGCACATTCAGGAACCGGATGCCGGGTAGCGATGGGCCGCCCACCCGCCTCCCTGCAGCTGCTCCCACCCACCAACGATCGGGCCCATCGCTACCGGTGCAGAGAGGGCCACAGAGTGGCTCTCTCTGCATCAGTTTTGGAAAAAAGGTATTGCAGTGATGCCTCAATGTCGAGGCATCACAGCAATACCTTGAAAGCGGCTGGAAGAGATCAGGATCGCTTCCAGCCGCTTTAAACCCTGATGTCGTACAGGGTACGTCGCTGGTCTTTAAAGACCAGGTTGTGTGCGACGTACCCTCTACGACATGCGTCGTTAAGGGGTTAAAGGGAGAGTAAACAACTTGATTTTTATATAAAATGTTTAGTTATGCATGAAGAACCAACTCTGCAATAAAATGTAATTTATTTATTTTGCCTCCTTTGTAATTTAGCTCTGAAAAATGATCAATCTCTATTTCTCAGAACTTGAAACGTACCCTGCTGGTTTTTCACTGCTAACGCTTATATATGGCTGTCCTGCGATTAGCTCCGAATGTGCTCCCCCCCCCACATGACAACTTATATTTAAGGGTGAGCAGGAGGGAGAGGCAATGGGAGAATATGTACAAGAGAGAGGGGGACTGAGAGGGTGAGCAAGTGCTGGCATGTGAGGGGCAGTGAGCTAAGAGGATAAGCAGGGCTATGTGTAAATAAAAAGGGATAAGAGGAGGCTGTGTGAAACAGATAGCAGGCGAGGAGGACGCTGTGCATGAGGGAGAGAGGAATAAGAGTGTGTGAAGCAGACTGTGAACAGACAGGGTGACGAGGAAGCTGTGTGAGAGGGTGGGGAGCATAGTGGATATCAAGAAGGTGGGAAGGACAGGTTGAGGAGGTGACTGTGTTTGAGGAGGGAGGGCTAAAAGTATTAACCCAAAGCTGGTGTATGAGGGTTAGTTGGATTGAGAGGGCATGAAGGAAAGGTTGCTGAGAATATGGGGTCCATTTATCAATGTGATATAGCGAACCATGTCCGCCACACATCGATAAATGCCGACAGCATACTCTGTCGGCATTTATCATTGCACCAGCAGTTCTTGTGAACTGCTGGTGCAATACCGCCCCCTGCAGATATGCGGCCAATCGGCCACTAGCAGGGGGTGTCAATGAACCTGATCGTATTTGATCGGGCTGATTTCTGTCTGCCACCTCAGAGCAGGCGGACAGGTTATGGAGCAGCGGTCTTTAGACCGCCTGAAGGCTCGCCAGAAACACGGGACATCAAGCTCCGTTTGGAGCTTGATAAATAGACCCCTATGAGTTAGAAGGAGAGAGAGGTAAAGAAACGTATGTGTGTGTGTGTGGGGGGGGAATGGAGGTGAGAGTGTGAGGAGATTGTGGGTGAGGTGGTAGGAAGATGAGGTGGTTACATGTAAAAGAGAATAAAAAGGTTAGCAAGGCTAATGTAAGGGAGAGTGAGCTTAGATGGTGCAGTTTATATTATATATCATATATATAAATAATATCATGTGTGATTATCTTACTTAAAAATTTGATAGAAAACTTAAATTGTGACTTTAACACAATTTTTTTGCCAACTAATATACAGTACTGTGCAAATGTTTAAGACAGGTGTGAGAAAATGCTGTAAAGAAAGAATGCATTCAAAAACAGGGGACAGTATATACCAATTTTCATATAACTGCATGTAATAGACAGTGACACTACTATAAATAAGAATATGCACATAAATTGATATAAACATCCAGTATAAAATATTTTAAAAACTTACTTGGAATCTCCCAGTTTAGCACTGTTGATGAGGTTAGTCCGGGACACCCACTGAAAGGAGCTGGGAGTCTGTAAACGCACGTATACATCTGACACTGTTGGGCTTGGTTCGCACAATGTTCTTAAAAAAAATAAGCAAAACTATACATTTTTACAAAAACACTACCAGATGGGCTATATAAATGGATCATCTACAAAACATTTATGCAAAGAAAAATCTAGTGTACATTGTCTTTTAAGATCTTAAAGAACTAACCACAGTTTTGTGGATTTAGGCAGTCTCAGTTGCTTCTGTCTCTTCATGTAGTCCCAGACAGACTCAATGATGTTGAGATTAGGGCTCTGTGGGAGCCATACCATCACTTCTAGAACACCTTGTTCTTCTTTACTCTGAAGATAGTTCTTAATGGCTGTATATTTGGTGTTGTCATGGTGAAAAATAAATTGGGGTCCAATCAGATGTTTCCCTGATGGTATTGCATGATGGATAAGTATCTGCCTGTACTTTTCAGCATTTAGGAGACCATCACTTCACCAAATACCCAACTCTATTTGCAGAAATGCAGCCTGAAACTTGCATGGAACTTCCACCATTTTTTACTGTTGCCGGCAGACTCTCATTCTTGTACCGCTCTCCAGCCCTTCAGTGAACAAACTTCATTTTTCTACACCCCAGTTCCTGCATAGTTGAGTCACTTGTTTCCACGTCAGAGGTAGTTGATGGCACTGCTGAACATCTTCCAATTATTATTATTATTATTATCATTTATTTGTATAGCGCCGCCAAATTCCGTAGTGCTTGGTACAGTGATAGGGGTATACAATGACAAGGATTTGTGATAAAATACAAAACATAACAAAACTAAATAAATCTAGTACAGGAGGAAGAGGGCCCTGCTCCGGAGAGCTCACAGTTTACAGGTTTAGGGTGCAGAGACATAAGGTTGGGGTAGCTTGTTACATCGGTTGTATTTGCAGCAGTGAGTCAGGCAGTTCATGTATTAGTTTGGTTAGGATGAGAGATGGAGGAGAGATGGTACGCCTCCCTGAATAGGTGTATTTTCAAGGAGTGTCTGAAGCTATACAAGGTTGGAGACAGTCTTATGGAGCGGGGTAGAGAGTTCCAGAGGACAGGAGCAGCACGTGCAAAGTCTTGGAGATGGGAGTGGGATGTAGATAACACGAGTAGAGACGTAGATCAGAGGTTGAACGAAGAAGACGGGATGGGGAATATTTCACGATGAGAGAGGAAATATAGTTGGGAGTTAGACTGTTGAGTGCTTTGTAAGTTAGGGTTAATACTTTAAATTGTATTCTGGAGTGTATAGGGAGCCAGTGTCCTTTCTTCCTGTAATATGATAGCACCTTTTGTTTGTCCTGAAAGCTTAAAAATGTTGCTATTATTGGTCTTTTTTGGGTTATTGTGTTACTCTTCTTGTTATTTGCTCCTAATCTGTGTACCCTCTCTACTAATATAGGGGAGACTTCTGTTGGTGTATCAAGAGCCTGTGGTAGTGTACATGTGACAAGATGAGAATATTCAGGAGTTTCCGGGAGTCCCACTATTTTGAGATTGTTTCTGCGTGTCCTCTCCTCTAGTTCGTCCACACGTGTTTGGAGCGTCTGTATATTTTTAGTTTGTGTATTAATTAGTGTTTGTTGCGAATGTTAAAAATCATCTATATCAGAAATTCTGTTTTCAATCTCCGCTAGTCTGTTTGAGAATTGCTTGAGCTCACTTGTTAAAATTGTAAGTTCTTTCTTTACTCCCTCAAACTGGGGCAAGAAAATGTCTGAAATTTGTTTAATCAGGTTGTTTGTATCAATAACCATGTTGGAGCTGAGTGTGATATCCGTGGAACCTGTCTCTGTGCTGCCTATACTAATACGGCCTTTTCCGTCTTTCTGTTTGGGAATCATTGTGGAGGGATATACTTTGCTAGTCCCTAGATATTTATCCATAAAATGACGTGAGGGAAAAAGAAAAAAAAACCACAAAATGTGTGTGTAGGAAGGGTACGTGTGTGCTGGGGAGGATAGTGTTATAAGTAAGAAGAAATACAAACGTCAGAAGAGTCCGCCACGGGACATATAAGAGAAGGACTGAGAATTCTCTAAGTCTTTAAGAAAGAGTGTATCAGTGTGTGAGAAACTCTATTCTAAGTGTAATAGTGAATTTAAGGAATTAAGCTGGGACTTGTAGATATGTATCAATGATGTGTCCCAATAGGAGATAATCTCCAGTAGCCAGTAAAAGCTAAGTCACAGATAGAAAAAAACACTTTGTATGCACAGAGTTATATACCCAATAATACAGTAAATTGCCTAATAGGTATAGTAGAAAGGCTATCAAATATTGTTTACATTGCTTATATTCTAGTCATAAAAAATAAATAAAATAAAGCAGTACTTATTTGTAGCCCAGTCTAAAGCTGTGTAGAGATAGCTATCATATAGGCAAAATATATGTACCCGGTAAAAACTACTTCACAAAGAGAAAAAAAAGACAAAAAAAAACAAAACACAATGGGGCATATGTATCAAGCTCCGTATCGCCAGAAACAGCAGTTATGAAGCAGCGGTCACAAAGACCACTGCTCCATAACCTGTCCACCTGCTCTGAGCAGGCGGACACACATCGCCGGAAATCAACCCGATCGAGTATGATCGGTTTGATTGACACCCCCCTGCTGGTGCAATGCTGAATACGGCGAGCGTATTGCTCGCCGTATTCAGCGATGTCTGTCGGACCTGATCCGCACTGTCGGATCAGGTCCGACAGACATTGATAACTAGAGGCCTTTGTATGCATAGTTATATGCCCAGTGATTCAATAGATTGCCTAATAAGGATAGTAAAAGGCTATCAAATATTGTTTACATTGCTTATATTCTTGTCATAAAAATATAGCAGTACTTATTTATGGCTCAGTCTAAAGCTGTGTAGAGATATCTATCATAAAGGCAAAATACCCAGGGATATAACACACAATTTTTCTTATCAAGCAATTCTGGTGAAACTTGATATACTTTAAGATATTAACCCGGCATTTTTTACAGTTTCCTTAGATAATACCTTATATCTTAAGTGCACCCTTACATGAGGGAAAATAGATTATCTTCTATAAGAGAAAGCATATAATGGATTAAATACAGAATAACTTCTTCTGAAAGATTCACCCCAGGATTGACTTTGTGTGTGGGGGAAATGACCCGTTATGTTTAATAGGGCCGTAAGAGCACAGTTTTGGATAATAGAGTGTACAGTAGGAGATCTGGATCATTTCAGTTCATCAAGATTTAGTTGTGCAGTTTAGCGCCTGTATACCCCCTATGTAAAAAAACTTATAGAGGGAGATACCAGAGTCGTACTATCACTTTTAGAATGCCTTGTTCTTCTTTACTCTGAAGATAGTTCTTAATGACTTTGGCTGTATATTAGGTGGTGTCATGGTGCAAAATAAATTGGGGGCCAATCAGATGCTTCCCTGATGGTATTGCATGATGGATAAATATCTGCCTGTACTTTTCAGCATTTAGGAGACCATTACCTCACCAAATACCCAACTCTATTTGCAGAAATGCAGCCTGAAACTTGCATGGAACTTCCACCATCCTTTACTGTTGCCAGCAGATGCTCATTCTTGTACCACTCTCCAGCCCTTCGGCGAACAAACTTCCTTTTGCTACAGCCGAATATTTAAAAATTTCTCATCAGTCCAGAGCACCTGCTGCCTTTTATCTACACCCCAGTTCCTGCACAGTTGTTACTTGTTTCCACGTCAGAGGTAGTTGATGGCACTGCTGAACATCTTCCAATTATTATTATTATCATCATTTATTTGTATAGCGCCGCCAAATTCCGTAGAGCTGGGTACAGTGATAGGGGTACACAATGACAAGGATTTGTGATAAAATACAAAAAAATAACAGAACTAAATAAATCTATACAAGGTTGGAGACAGTCTTATGGAGCGGGGTAGAGAGTTCCAGAAGACAGGAGCAGCACGTGCAAAGTCTTGGAGACGGGAGTGGGATGTAGAGATAACAGGAGTGTAGAGACGTAGGTCAGAGGTTGATCGAAGAGGATGGGATGGGCAATATTTCACGATGAGAAAGGAAATATAGTTGGGAGTTAGACTGTTAAGTGCTTTGTAAGTTAGGGTTAATACTTTAAATTGTATTCTGGAGTGTATGGGGAGCCAGTGTAGAGACTGGCAGAGCAGCTGATGTAGATCGGCGACTTAGGTTGGTAAGTCTAGCAGAAGCATTCATAATTGATTGGAGGGAGGAGAGGCGTTGTGAACAAACGTAAGCATTATGTGTCTTTCATCTACTGCACTGTTTCCTTAGCCAACTGCGTCTACGGTAATCAACATGGTCTGTTTTTTTGTGCCTTTTCAGATGATCTTGGGCAACACATCTAGAAACCCACACATTTAGAAACCCTTGAAATCTCTGCCTGGGACCTTCTGATGCAGCATAACTACCTTGTGTCTTGTAGCTTGCTGTGCTCAGTCTTGCAGTGGTGTATGAGTTTTGTCTTCAGCAACCTCGCCTTGTTAAAATTTGAATGTTCCTTGCCCAGTTTTATCCCTCGTACACAGCTGTTTCTGTTGCCGAATGTGTTAAAAGCTACATATTAAATTGATGATCATTAGGTCCTGTTTGATATAATTGTTTAATCATGCACCTAACTATATGCCTACAATAACTGCTCACAGAAAAATGTACTTTTGAAGTGGGCGGCAGAGTGCGGGGTGTATTTGAATTTCATATATATCTTAAAAAGTTATAGCACATCTTCATTACAACTGATGAATTAAAGGGACATAAAATAGTATGAACTCAATTTCTAAATATATAATGCAGCCAAAGCATACCTGCAAAATAGTTTCTGTTTTAACCCCCATTAACACCTTTAATTAAGGCATAGTTGTGTTTGCAGCAAGCTCCCCTCTGGGCATTTCCATATATGGAAGGTGCTATCTAGGCCATAGCTTCTGCAGAATGCACTTGTGCACATGCATGGTAGGGGGCAATCAAATGGCACCTGACTAAAGCAGTGCACAGTATAATGCTGAATCTTTCACAAAGCATGTGACATTATCCCCATGGAAACGAGCAAGCCTCTTGGAAACAAACAATAGCAGTACCTGCTGTCCCTCAGCAACTCCCCTTGCTTGCATAAGTAATTATCCTCACATAAACACTTTGTTATAATAATACCACAAGGTTTGGAGTAGGACACTGATAATGGGGGGTGGAGCAGGCTACACCTGGCAACACTAAAGTGTAAGTAATTTTCAAATTTTGGAAATTTTATTAAAATACTTATAAGCTTTGTTTACACTTTTTTTCACACACTGTTTTATCTCAGTTGACCTTTTTATAATATGCACATAACTCAAAATGTTTTATGGCACTTTAAACTCCATCTAAAAGATCACTAACATTCCGGATCTGATTTCAAAATGGGGAGAGTTTACCATCACTTTAACTCTTTCCCATCAATCATACATACAACAGCTATTAAATGGACGCTAAATCCAATTTTTTTATTTAATAATTCAGATAGAGCATGCAATTTTAAGAAACTTTCTAATTTAGTCCAATTATTAATTATACACAATGTAGTTAAGATATCTATCTATAGATAGATCTATATCTATAGTGGCCCATTAACATTTTCATCTTCCTACATTTCCATTTAAATGTAAGTTTTAAATATCCTAACAATTCAAGTTGAATTCCACTGTTATGACTGATTTTAAATATCTACTCCCACATACATAAAAAAGTCAAGAATGTTGTTTATAAACAACTATTGGGCTTTATCTGAAATCTCCTACAGCCAGAGCTTCACGTTTTCTGTAAAAAATACAAGGTACTGTATAAACAAGATACCCAATATTCAGAGCTGTAATAATATAAATTCAGATATTATAAATTTAGGTTTAAAATCCCTCTGTTCCTCTTAAAAAAAAAACTCAAGCACACAGCTGCGGCATTTTTCTAATGATTTGTGCCTCCCGCCCATCTTCTTCCTCGACAATCTGTACCATGTGATCCCTGAAGTCACGTGACTGATGTGACGTCGGAATGTCCTTTAGAAGAATGGGAACTAGCCGCAACCCTGAATTGGTCTGGTAGGGAAGCGCTTCACGAGCCAGAGATCAAGGAGAATAGACCGGAGGAGCGCTCTATAAAAAGGTGACCAGATCTGCATTGTTTAAGGCTGTTACTCTCTCTGTATTTAATATTCACGATTCATAAGTATTCAGGGACTCATTTAAATGATTGTTTAAGGAAATTTACTAGAATGCAGTGGAATATATTGTGCTATAATCCTCTATCTAATCTATCTGTCATCTATCTAGCTGTCATCACCCGCTTAGATTTGACTGGACATGTACAGATGCATTTCTCCTTGTGCTTTATGTATTACTACTATGGAGTGTTGTTGCTGCATATGTCTATATATGCAGATGTTTTTCAGCTGTTGCTTCAGGGTAGATTTGCCTGCCTTACATATTTGTAGATTGCAAGCTCCTTTGACTATATAGACTTATGCATTAATAAGTGCTGAAAGCACGTGTTGCATTATAGTCTCGGGCTGTAACTAATAGGAAGAACATTCAAGTGAAATGAATGCGAGTATTGCGTAAATAGAATACATGGATCCCAGATGGGAATATAGTCATTTAGATAAGGTGACTCACGAGATACAGGGATTATAATATTTTTCGTGACGAGAAGAGGATGTGGTATCCACTTGGACCTGAACCAGCTAAATTCATTGTAATTGCTCTTATGTCGTTTACCCTGTAGGCTAAAGCTATGAATGCTTTTAACATAATAGGTCCCAAAGGTAGAATGTCTGATCTTTAATAATAATGTTTCTGGGTTTTACACAGTGGGTGATATAAGAAACCATGTTGTTCATCTCTGATTTTTTTTTTTTTTTTGGGTGATTATTGTCACGGGTTACTTAGCAATGTGAGAACTTTGCTAATAATAATAAATATATTTTCATATTCATGGATTTTTATTTTATATTTCTTGTAAAGTTGGATGCAAGTCAACTTATTTATTTCCATTTGAATACTGGTGTGTGTGTGTGTATACATATTATTATTATTATTATTATTATTATTATTATATTTTTATTATTATTATATTTTTATATATATATAATTCTATTTCGATTTGGTTTTGCTTTTTTTGTTTTCTTATATTGAATAAGGTTCTGCAATCTTTCCACCTATTTAAGATTAACAAACAGGAATAATTAGGTCAGTTGTACATCTAAAATTTAATATTATTTCTGTTCCATTTAACCAGACATTTTGAGTTTCAGCTGCAGGAAGTATCACATTTAATAAAAATAAACCTATTTTAAAATAATGTTTGTTTCTAATAATGTCACATTATTTATGTTGTGTTACATATTTGCCAACAAATACATTTCTCTTAAATTCTCAATCCCTACATAGGCAATTTTTATTCTAGCATTTCATAGTAATCACCTTCAAAGTGACCCAGTGTCAGTGGTTAAAATGTCTTCTCTACCTGTTATGTAGGGCTGAGCTTATCAAAGGGTTAAACCTTCATACTGCGTCCTCATACATTTTTATAAGCTTTTATATTGGATTAGGATTGCATATGTTTTACCAGTCATTTCACATAGATCACTTATGTTATTAAATGTTAAAGTTTGCCTTAATGAAACAGTCTCTTGTAGAAAAAAAGGTTGTTTCAGACTATATTACAGGTTTAGTTCTTTATTGTGTATGGAAGTGACATACTAAAAGATTCCATAACCTTGTTCTGAGAACAGTTAAAGCTTTAGAAAGAATGTTCTGCATTCATGACGCAAAAATGCATAAATTATTTTCATAGTGGTGACACTGTATATAATGGCGTATTTTCACTAAACTGTTTATTAAGGAAAAACATTATTGCAATATGTGTGCATGGGGCATACAAATATTGCAACACATATTGTAGGCACTAATGATTTCTCAGCCTCTACATTTTGCTTATTTATGTTGCATGTTACTATGTTGGCGAGTTAAGACATAAAAGTACATGAAAATGTGTTGTTATATGGAATAATAATATGCTCTATGTTTAACCCCTTCAAAAGGGTTAAGCACATATGTAAAGTCAGCTCCAGATCAGCAATGCACTACTGGGATTTAGTTTAACACATCTGGTGAGCAGTTGACAAGAAGCATATGTGTGTAGCCACCAATCCCAGTAATGCTAACCCACAACCTATCTAGGTATGCTTTACATAAAAATGAAACAGTCAGTTTGCTAAAAGTATTTTAAAATTGCCATCTGTACTTTAAAGGGATATGAAACACACTTTTTTTTTTTTTTTTTTTTTTTTTCAGGACTCAGATAGAACTTTGTTTGTTTTTTAACAACCTTCTAATTTATTTCTATTATCAATCTTTCTTTGATCATTTGGTATTTTTTTTTTTTTTAAGGCAGGGATGTAAGCTTAGGATTCTGCCCATTTCTGGAGCACTACATGACAAGCAGTTTTGCAAGAATGTTATCCATTTGCAAGAAAACTATATGACAACACTATTTCCTCCCATGTAGTGCTCAAGACACCTAGGTATCTTTTCAACACTGCATATCAAAGGAATGATGCAAATTTTATTATAGAAGTAAATTGGAAATGTTTTAAAAATAGTATGCTCCATCTGAATAACAAAAGAAAGTATTTGGGTTTCATATCCCTTTTAAACATGAAAGTTTAATGTTGACTGTTGTCACTTTGCTGTGTCTTTAGCATTTCTTCTGTATATATATTACAAAGGTCACACTATTTAAAAACAAGTGTTGATATATTATGCAATACTGTTAAAAATGTTTGTTCTTGAACGTTTTTCTTTGTTGCCAACCATGATACAAGCAGTACATTGTTTAAACCTCATGAATTGGCTACTATTTTTCTCATTCTAAGTACTGTTGTTGTTTTGGTTTTTTAGACCAAACAATTAACCCCTTTGTGGCGGTACTAAAGTGCAGATGTAAACCCTATTAGTAAAAATGAAGTTGTGTGATTCTCGAAAAGATCATTAGATTTCAAGACCGTAATAGGATCATGGGGGACTGCCCCCCCCCCCCCACGGCCGATCCTTGCCTACTTCAAAGGGGGAAAGGGTAGGACATTCCATACCCTCCTAACAGCGTTTATATCTCTGCGCTGTTAGGATGGTATGGAACATAACGGCATAAAGGGGTTAAACCAGGGCTTAAAGGGATAGTCAACACCAAAAATGTTATTGTTTAAAAAGATAGAGAATCCCTTTTATTTAACATTCCCCAGTTTTCCATAACCAACACTGTTATAGAAAATACTTTTTTCGTCTGTAATTACCTTGTATTTAAGCTTCTGCTGACTGCCTCCTTATCTCAGATCTTTTGTCAGATTTGCATTTCAGGCAGTAAGTGCTGATGCTTAAATAATTTCACGTGCGTGAGCACAGTGTTGGCTATGTGAAACACATGAACTAACGCCCTCTAACGGTGAAAAACTGTCAAATGCATTCAAAGGAGAGGCGGCCTTCAAGGGCGTAGAAATTATCTTACCTAGATTTAGCTTTCCACAAAGAATACCAAGAGAACAAATCAAATTTGATGATAAAAGTAAATTAAGAAAGTTTAATTGGGATTTTACTATCCCTTTAACAAACCAAGAAAGCCAGGTTCCACTTTTGGATTACTTTATTTATATACTTTAATCTGGCTCTTTTTTGTATCTTAATTCTTACTGGCTGCCATATTTGATATTATATATCCCATGTTTGATATATATTTTAATAAACACACTATTATGATTTAGAATGTTTGTGTAGTGTTGAAAAACATACTTTTCTCATGATGCAATCAGAATTATGCCTTTTTTGTTCTGCTGTCAGTTTTGTGTTAACCCATTTGTCTTGTAACAGTAACCTATATTGGTTTATTAAAAAGCAACATCTTTGCCTTCTAGCCGCCTGTTATGCAGTGAATCTCCTCTGGCGGCAGGCTGGCATTGCAAGCTTCAGAGGAATTATAGCAATTAACCCCTCTTGCGCTAGGATTTTTTGCAGTGCTTGTTAACAGTTGATAGAAAATATAGATCATGCCCGTGAAAATAAACAATGAGGATTGCTTTAAAGGGACGTGAAACCATTTATTTATTTTTCCTTTCATGAATCGGAGAATACAATAAGAAAGAAAAAAAAAAAAAAGCAAATTACTCCTATTAACAAATTTTCCTTCTTTCTCATGTTATCTAGATAGGTACCGTGCCCATGACTTGAAATAGTGCGGCCACCTAGTGCTGTAGCTAATTTATAGTGGTGCAGACACGTGCACACTCCTGAACTTTACCGTCCTGCTTTTCAACAAAGGATAACAAGAAAACAAAGAGCATTTGATAATAGAAGTACATTTGAAAGTTGCTTAAAATTGCATGCTCTATCTGAATCAAAAAAGAAAAAAAATTGGGTTCAGTGTCCCTTTTAAAAATTCCCTTTTAATACAGAAATATTTATTTATATTTAGAGTTCAAAGTATTTGGGATTATCCTAGGCTATTAGCTATACGCGTTTTACAAAACTAATTGTGAACAAACTGAAGCGTTCGGATATCCTGTCTGTAGTGGAAGTAAATAAAAAGCAGTTCCCTTTGATTCAGCTTCTATGACAGTTGTATGGGAGCAGCAGGAAAGAGAAGAGGGTGGGGTGTAGGCAAAACTGTTTAAAGCAGCATGGAAAAAATAGTATCTGGAGGTAATGAGTGTACAAGATTCCACAATGGATCACACCTTAAATGCAGACATTTTTCATTGGCTATATTTTCCTAGACATTTATGAGTTACACAAGCTGCAGGGTGGAACATGTATTGTGCAGTCCAGCACTGTTCATGTGATGTCCAGAGGCACAATGCTTGTTCCTCCCTGCCCACCCTGCAGCATGTGTAACTCATAACTGTCCAGGAAAATATGGCTGCGGTGGCAACCCTACAAGGGACAGTAACACAAATGTAACCACTCATAACATTTCTTTTTTATGTGTTTATATTTTTCTTTCATTCTTTTAAAAAAAATATCTGCATGGAATAAACAGGTAAACTAGAAACCATCAAATTTGCACATCAACACGTTGCCTCAGTTAAAGGGACACTGAACCCAAATGTTTTTCTTTCGTGATTCAAGTAGAGCATGAAATTTTAAGCAACTTTCTAATTTACTCCTATTTCCAAATTTTCTTTGTTCTCTTGGTATCTTTATTTGAAATGCAAGAATGTAAGTTTAGATGCTGGCCCATTTTTGGTGAACAACCTGGGTTGTCCTAGCTGATTGGTGGATAAATTCATCCACCAATAAAAAAGTGCTGTCCATCAGTCTGAACCAAAAAAAAGTTGATGCCTTTTTCAAATAAAGATAGCAAGAGAACGAAGAAAATATATATATATTTTACCTCTGTGATTATCTTGTATCCAAGCCTCTACAAACTGCCCCTTTTATTTCAGTTCTTTTGACTGACTTGCAGTTTAGCCAATCAGTGATAGCTCCCAGGTAACTTCACGTGCATGAGCACAGTGTTATCTATATGAAATACACGAACTAACACCCTCTAGTGGTGAAAAACCTGTTAAAATGTATTGTTAAGAGGCGGCCTTCAAGGTCTAAGAAATTAGCATATGAACCTCCTAGGTTAAAGGGATACTAACCCCACATTTTTCTTTCATGATTCCGATAGAGCATGCAATTTTAAGCAACTTTCTAATTTACTCTATTATCAATTTTTCTTTGTTCTCGTGTTATCTTGATTTGAAAAGGCAGTAATAAAAGGTCAGGAGCCGGCCCATTTTTAGTTCAGTACCTTGGTAGAGCTTGCTGATTGATTTGCTACATTTAGCCACAAATCAGCAAGTGCTACCCAGGTGCTGAACAAAAAATGGTCTGGCTCTAAAGCTTACAGTACTGCTTTTTCAAATCAAGATAGCATGAGAACAAAGAAAAATTGATAATAGGAGTAAATTAGAAAGGTGCTTAAAATCTCATGCTCTAGCTGAATCATGAAAGAAAAAAAATGGGTTTAGTATCCCTTTAAGCTTTCAACTAAGAAAGTGGAAAGAAATAAAGGGAAGAGAGAAAAGGGAAATATTAAGAAAAGATATACAAAGGTGGATATAAAATAAAGATGAAAATCGTTAAACAATTATTAATACAATATTAAAAGTGTTATAGCTGGATTATGCCTGCCACCAGGTATGTAAAGGTCAGAGAGGTAACCATATAACTTAAGTGCATTGACATGAAAAGGTATGACCAAGAAAGGTAAGGGCCGGTACTCTTGACTAATAGCCACATTGCTGCTGAAAAGTGTTAGGGGGAGGTGATCAAGCCACAGGCTATTAAAAAGTGTCAATGATAAATTATATACTTCCTAACTCTAGTTGGTTGATAGGTGATTCCTATTAATTCTCATTGGTTGAAAGGTACTGTGAATGTTCATTAAAGGGCATCACTTCTGAAGTCAAGTGTTCTATCTTGTAATTACAATTAATTAACATACTAGGTGAATGTGAACATTTTGATTTGTTACTGGAGTCGACATGGCTAGCTACTGTCATTTTGGTACAAAAACCTCCATTGTTTTGAAGTTACATATGTGATCACTTCTGCTAAGGCCAAATAGGGACAATATGTAGCAGGATTAGCCTTGTGAAATTCAATATCTGCAGTGTGCATTTCTAGATCTTAGAAGTGGAAACACTCCCCCCACCAGTTTGCAAACTTAAAAGGACATGAAACCTAAATTGTTTCTTTCATGATTGAGATAAAATGTATGATTTTAAACAATGTTTCCAATTTACGTCTATCAAACTGACTTAAAGTGAAGGAAAAGTTGTACCTATCTATAAACCCTAATGAATTAGTCATAGTTAAAAAAATGCAATCGCTAACTTTTTTTTTCAGAATGTATTAAAAGTGTATGTAAAAATAAAGGTTTATATTACCCCACCGTTATGTTCCTTACTCCTCCCATCAGCTATTTCCTTATCTTGGAGAGAGTGACGTATAGAGCGGTCCCATCCGCTCTATACGTGTCTCCAAAGCGAGTTCACAAGGATCCTATAAATTGCGCATGCGCACTGCGTCGACTACTCTCAGCAATGCGCATGCGGTGATATACTATGTTAATGCAAATCATTCATGATTGCAATAGGCATGCGCAAAACTGGAGCGCGCTTGTCTTACAAGACCAAGAAATAATGTAAACGCATGCGCAGATCATCCAGGAGTCGGATGACGTAGGTTGACGGCCGCCTAACGGCCAGATTGTCAATTGGGTGCTGAAAAAACGTGACCTGCCATCAAAAAAAAAAAAAAAAAAAAAAAAAAAAGACAGGTTGTATTTACGGATTGAACTAAAGTAAGTATAAAAGGCTAAAACTCGATTTATACTTAGAATTGAAAAAAATGATGAATTAAAGTGCTATTCATTTAGGGTGACAAGTGTAATTAGCTAATGCGATAGAGCGCACTTTACCTTCACTTTAACTCTCCCGGCATCCTTTGTTGAAAAGCATCTTCAGCTAGATTTAGGAGCTGCAATGCACCACTGGGATCTATATGCTGATTGATAGCTGGACATTTGCACATATACCAGATATGTTTAGCTAGCTCCCAGTAGTGCCTTGTTGCTATTTTGCAGTAGTTAAACGCATAATTATGCAAACAACAATGCAATAAATGCACATTATCTTTTTTTAAAAAAAAAACCTTTACACAACAGCTTTGTATATTAGTTTGTTTGCAGTGCTTTATATACTGAGTGTACATAAACAATTCGCTGTCATGAAAGAAAATCTAGTAACAGTGAAGCCCTAGAAATACCATTGCTGAACCTTGATTCTCATTCTTTTAGAAAGTATGTACCTGGCATTGTACAGCTGACATCTTGTGTAAGCTTTTTAGTTTTGTAGGTTTTTTTTTTTTTTTTTTTTTTGTCCTTACATTTTTGACATTTTCTACAAATACTATTTTGTCAACCATGTAAATAATAAACATTTTCGTAACTATACTAAAAGACTCTCACTGGAGGAATTTTGGTATATAAAACCTACTCTTAAAAGGACATAAAACACAAATTTTTAACCAACTTTCTGATTTACTCCATTATCTAATTTGCATTGTTTTGTTGTAATCCTTTATGAAAAGCATACCTAGATAGGCAGGCTCAGGATCAGCAATGCATTACTGGGAGCTAGCTGCTTGATTGGTGACTTTACATATAGACTTTATCTCATTGGTGACCTAATGTGTTTAGCTAGCTCTCAGTAGTCTATTGTTGCTTCTTCAGTAAATGATACCAAGAGATTGAAGCTAATTTGACAAAATAAGTAGATTGGAAAGTTGTTTAACCCGTTGAGTGCTAATGACGGCTCTGAGCCGTCAGAGTTTCCCACTCTGGTGCTAATGACGGCTCAGAGCCGTCACTAGCAGTCTGCCAACTTGAGGGAGATCTTGGGGCTCCTACCCCGGCGATCGTGCCTGTAGAGTGACAGGCATCGCCGACGCTTCCCAGTTTGCGTGGTGACGTCACGCGCAATAACGTGATGATGTCACCG
Organism: Bombina bombina; assembly: GCF_027579735.1. Lineage (NCBI taxonomy): Eukaryota > Metazoa > Chordata > Amphibia > Anura > Bombinatoridae > Bombina > Bombina bombina. The sequence continues at coordinate 870,353,409 of NC_069500.1, forward strand.
CGCAACTTTATTTATACTTAACAATGTTAAGTATAGGAGCAAGGGGCATGCTGCTTAGAAGCCTGTATCTCAGGCAGCTAAGCAGCTACAGACCCCCAAGACCCACCATTGGAAAGGTAATCGCCTAACCTTTCCAACAGTGTAAGTCTTGTGGGTCTGAAAAAAAAATAAATAAAAAGTAAAAAAATAAATTGTTAAAAAAAAACAAACAAAAAAAAACATTAAAAAGTCTTAGCACCCAGGTGGGAAAGTGCTTAGCACTCAAAGGATTAAAATTATATTCTCTATCTGATTCATTAAAGAAAAATGTTGGCTTTCCCTTTTTTAAAGTAAAATTCATATTTATAATTTAAAATGTGGGAATCCTGTGTTTCCCCTGGATATAATTCCTCACCTTCTCCCTTGGCAAATTTAAATCCCACTTCCTTAAATCTCCTAGGTCACTAACAATTTATTAGCTTTGTCTTCAATAAGGCATCTATTTGGGGGTCTATACTTGTCCAACCAAACCTTCTTAAAGGGACAGTAAATGTTTACAAATGTTTAACCCCCCAAAGGTATACTTACCTTCCGCTCCTCACCTGCCTCTTCTGATGATTTTTCTTTTTTTTTTTTTTAAAAGAGTGCCACAGGCGCGCTATCTAATCACAGCGCGCCCAAAAGCGACAATTAACTAATTGTAGTATGCTGCTGCCGCGCTGGGTAAAGCAGCCTACAGCTGCGGGAGCACCTTACATTTAGTTCAATGCCTCGATCTGGTGCCCTACATTTAGAGGATTAAATCTCTCACATCTCTTTGTTTTTGAAGGTGTCGCTAGAATAATGTTAATTATGTAACATTATATTTTAAGTTTAATGTACCTTATAAATATACACTATATTATGTTTATCTGCCACTTTAATTGTTTAGTGAACTTATAATAACAATAACACACCACACATAAAATATATATATATATATATATATATATATATATATATATATATATATATATATAAGAAAAAAAAATACACTTATTGCCAATGAAGACTGTTTTATTGTTCTTTGCAGCGTAAACTTCAGGACTTGTGCACTTGACATGGGGGTCCATTTATCATTGTGCGGACGGACATGATCCGCTATAGTGAACCATGTCCGTCACACATCGATAAATGTCAACAGCAGTATACGCTGTCGGCATTTATCATTACACCAGCCGTTCTGATTTTTTTCAAGATTTAGAACATATATTTAAAGGTTAATTATCAAGTCCCCATATATTGTATGCAATATTTATTTCTCCTCCTTCTTTTGATGTTTTGTTGTTCATGGTTATAATTGGTCTCCTAAAACAAAAAAATGAATAAAGATGGTTAATAAAAAATAATACATCTTCACATACAGTTATGAATATCACTTTTACCATTATTTGACTTTAATTAGCTATAACATTCTGCTTTTTCTTCAAATTTGTAAAGTTATTTTGTAGTCATTTTACACCAGCAGTTTGTTCTAAATTAGTTTAAATGGTGGGCTTTAATGTCCGTAGCTTTGTCATCATTATAAGACTTTACAATGTTTAACACTTGATGTATGTTCTGAAATATTAAAGGGAAGTGAAATCCCAAATTTTTCTTTTATTATTCAGATAAAGTATATCATTTGGAAGGAAAAAAAAAGTTCCAGTTAACTTCAAATCAAATTTATTTTGTTTTCATGGTATAATTTGCTGAAAAACAGGTCAGGATTATATACATGTCTGGAGCACTATTTAGCAGCAAGAATGCAATTAAAGAGCCATTGTAGTGTTAAAATTGCATTAGTGCATATAACTTTAACACTAGAGATGCTGTAACGTTATGTGTTTAACCTCTGCAAAGGGATAAAACGCATACTGCTGTTGATCCTATCAACAGCGATTTTCACATGACCCAGTTGTGCAACAAGTGCTTGTGATTGGATCAGTGGCAGCTTCTACTTGGGACCACCAGTTCTCCTTTAGTTCTTAATAGGACTTTTGTTAAACACATAACATTACAGCATTGCTAGTGTTGAAATGACATGCTTTAACTGATTTGAGCATATCACTTTAACAATCTTTTACATTGTGCAAACACTGCTGCTATCTAGTGCTCAGAAGCATTCTGAAAAAACGGTGCCATATGTGCACGTTACCTACTTAGGTGTTCTCTTCAACAAAGAATACCATGTGAACAAAGTTGATTTGATGCTAAAAGTAAATCTGACCAAATAAAGAAACATTTTGGTTTCATGTCCCTTTAATCTTATATGATGGAGGAAAAGTGCATTCTAACTTACGTGACACAAGAAGAGGTTGCTTTTTTTAGTTCCTGCATTTTAAAGTTTTGCAGCACTTCCTGCAGTTTACAAAGTACCAGCAGTATTTGAAGAACTAAGAAATGCAGGTTGACAAATAAATTTGCTGCTGGATACAGAGAGTAGAAAAACATGTTCCTTTTTTATAGATATAGTTGTAAGCCCTTCACCAAAAAGCTCGGCCTCTATTTATTTTGGTTTTTCTGCGTAGCTTTTTTATTTTATACGCTTTATTCAGGTTTCTAAAAATGATGAGCATAATTGTAAAAATTTAAGTAAAGGACGTTTTTAACTCAAGTTTCTTGATATCAACAAGAGAAAAGTAAATGTGGTGATAGAGGTGAGCTGATATCTCCCCCCCCCCGTCATTGCATACACAGGTCCCTTTTTTTTTAAAATTAATGTATTTCTATCCTTTTAAAGGGACACTCAGGTTAAATTAAATTATCATGATTCAGATACAGCATGTAATTTTAAACAATTTTCCAATTTACTTCTATTAAAAAAAATGTGCGGTGTCTTTTATATTTACAATTTTTGAATCACCAGATCCTACTGAGCATGTGCAAGAATTCACAGACTATACGTATATGCATTTGTGATTGGCTGATTGCTATCACATGGTACAAAGGGAGTGGAAATATACATAACTTTGAAATTTGTTATAAAAAAATCTACTACTCATTTGAAGTTCAGACTAAGTGCTATTGCATTGTCTTGTTATCTTGCATTTGTTGATTATGCAAATCTAATGTGTTGACTGGTCCTTTAACAGCCCTGATATACAAACATTTAACATATATGCATAATGTTACGTTATCATTTGTGCACAGGCAATAAATTGAGTCCCACCCAAACAATGTGCTGTTTACAGTCACCTTATTCTTGAAGTTCCCATTTTCCTGGGAGACATCTAACCTAAACAGATCATTATTATTTTTTTTATTTTTAAACTTTTTTTTTTTTTTGTTAAATGTTTTATAATGTTTAATTTGTATTTTCATTTACCTTAATAATCACAATACTTGCTTTATTATAGATTTTTGCCTTTTGTGTGTTTCACTAAAATCTACAGATGCAAGGCCAACAAAAACATAGTAAATATGACAAAGTAACATGACAAAGTTATGTCCCAGCATGCAAAGCAGTCCAGTCAAATATTCTAACGCTATGCTAATAGCAACAGTACCTTACCAACTGAGCACAACAAGATTTTTGATTTAATGGTCATAGACGTGTAAAAAGAAAATGATCTAATATGTTAGAACATTTTTACTATTGTAGTGTCGCTGGCATATAACGTGTTTAACCCCCACAAGGAGGTTAAACATAGTTCTAGCCAGCTCACTAAATGTGTTGCGTGTCATTGAACTCACATTCTCCGAACTTGTATGTGCAGGAAGTGTTTTTTTTTTTGTGTGTGTGTTTTTTTTTTTAAACCGTCAAACCCTTGTGTAAGTGCCTTGTGACTCAGCTTTACACTCTGCCTGTCCTAATCACATGTCTGTGTTTTACACAAGTGAATATCGATTGCAGGTAAACGCAAATCCTTTTTGGCAGATAGGTGTATTTTAAAGGGGAGGAGTACTGCCCGAAGGCACAGCAGTTGTGAGGCCTTGCTTTACAATTTGTGCTGCAGAGTTGCTCATGCAAACCAAAAAAAAAATAAAATAGAATTTGTGGACGCCAACACATTTTTGTTTGTTTTGCTTTTTTGTTACTTGGACACAGAAAACTGGAAATAACACACCCATCAGATATATTGATATTTTTTAGTTGATTGAAGTATGATTTAATGTGGGGTGTGTTTGTGTTTTTTTTTGTTTTTTGGGTAATGTAATATTCTAATAATGAACTATTATGTACTGCTTGTCAGTAAAAATCTTTCTAGTTTTAAAAATTGATGCACTGAGGAACAAAATTGAGGTATTAGTACATATCCCCAAATCAGGAATTTCAAAATCTAAACTTATTCTGAAATCCAGATTTATTTGTTTTTAATTTATAATTTTTTTTTTTTTAAATATAAAATGATCAAAAATTACTATATTCTCTGCCTGTGTCTTTTTTTTTGGTTTGGTTTTTGTGCTCTAAAATACAAATAATAGTCTATAATTAATTAAAACAACAAATATTTCCTTTCTGATTACAGTACTGTACTATCTTGCTAATGGCATACAACTACCTTTAGCAAGCTGTATTATGACATAAGATATTGTTTACACTTGGTTCCATCCCCTCTCCAAACTGTCCCATTTTAAAGATGCAAATATTGTGTATATGTAACCTACTTGAAAATTCCTGTTTTTTTAATTTCATTTATGCATTTCATACCTAAATAAAATTGATGCACAAAGGAATGATATTATTTTCTTCGTAAGCCCTAATTTTGTTTGATACCCTAGAGCAGTGATCACAAACCTTGGCACTCCAGATGTTTCAGAACTACATTTCCCATGATGCAAATGCACTAAGTCTAGTAAAGCATCATGGGAAATGTAGTTCTGAAACATCTGGAGTGCCAAGGTTCGCCATAACTGCCCTAGAGTGTTCCAACCACTTTGAGATTCATAGTTTACAAAATGCATCCTTTGTGTGTGTGTGTATATATATATATATGTGTGTATATATAATCACTCCACGGAGACAGCTATTGTTGTTTTTTTTTTTAAATTCTTTTTTATTAGTCAGGAACAAATACAACAGGTACAATCAAGAATAATCAGATGCAGGTTATTGGAAGATACAAGATATAATATAAACAAGTACATCAGGATGATACATGATCCGGAGCAAGACATGATAAGGCGTGCTAACAAAGTTTTATTCCATGATGAATAGTGAATCGTACATCCGAGAGTGAGTCCGATAGACTTAGTACATCTGAATAGGAGTCTTTTGTAATCACAGGTTAAGGTCTGTCATATCTGCCCTGATTTGCAAAATTTTCTTTTTTTAAAACAATTAAACAGTACATAACAATATAAAACATAAAAAAACATAAAAACATATAACATGCTAACGGATTACTCCGAGATTACTCTTCTTGAATGGAGGGGCATGGGAAGAGGGACCTGAAATAGTGTCTGCGCTATAGCGAAGGGCGATGGGTCCCAGAAACCAGTGTTGGTTGTCTGTAGGGACGTCGCATAGTGTCGCAGTTGGAGATATGCATAAAAATGCCGCTGTGGGATCTGGTATTTAGCCTGTAGCTCCTGAAAAGAGCGTGTGGTACGAAGCAGAGGATCCAAGATATCCCCCAAAACTCTGATGCCGAGAGTTTTCCATATAAGAAATGGTTCATGTTCATTTCCTGCCGGGAAGTCCGCATTCCCGGAAATTGGTATGTACCTAGGGGGAGGGCTGGTTACCCCCAAGAACTTGTGGATCATTTGCCATGCTTTTAGCGGGTCTCGATATAGCACACTACAGGCAACTGTTGGTGGCAGGGACAATAATTTTGCATATGGGAGGTAGGCCGGTTTCAGAGGTGCGAGAATCGCCTCCTCCAGCGCCGGTTCAGAGAAATGATTCGTAGCTAGTTGCCAGTCAGTTACTAGCCTGGCCAATGCCGCCCAATTGTAAAGCTTTAGATTAGGGAGACCCAGGCCGCCCCCCAGGAATGGGAGGTGTAGTTTGTCAGCAGCAATCCGTGGTTTACCACCTCTCCATATAAATCGAGATAGTGCATGGGTGAGGATCTTTAAATCCCTTCTTGTAATCAAGAATGGCAACATGAGTAGGGGATACAAAATCTTGGGTAAGATTGTCATTTTAATCAAACTGATACGACCAGATAAGCCCAGGGGGAGGCTAGCCCAGTTTGTCAGTAAGGAGACCAGCTCTGAACACTTGGAAGATATATTTAGATCATACATTTTGGACGGGTCCCGATGCAATTTAATACCCAGGTATGAGAGTCCTCCCGATATCTCCACAAAAGGGTAGGAGTGATTCACATTCTGGTGTCTCTGCAGCCACAGAATCTCCGACTTTGCAGCGTTTATTCTGTAGCCTGCGAAGGTGCCGAAATCTGCAATTGTGTGTAATATATGGGGTATGTGCGCGGAAGGTGTATCCACAAAGAGCAGCATGTCATCGGCGTATAACGCCAAGTGCAGGGAAACACCTTTTATCGTTATTCCAGGAAAAATTTGCCGCAGCTTCAGAGCCAAGGGCTCCAAAGCTATGTTAAAAAGTAACGGTGACAGAGGGCACCCTTGTCTGGTGCCTCTCTGTAATTGAAAATCTGATGAGAAAAGCCCATTCACCATAACCCGTGCTGTCGGGTGTTGATACATTTTGTTTATAATCTCTAGGAATGGACCCCTGAACCCGAATTTGTACATGGAATCTACTAGATGAGGTCACTCCACCCTATCGAAGGCCTTCTCTGCATCCAGGGATAGCAGGAAGGCCTCCGGTTTGACCCCCTCCGATCTCTCCTGTCCCTTCAACCAGTAGTGCTCTATGACTTGCAGTACCCTGCGGAGATTCACCACTGATGAGCGTCTGAACACAAAACCCGTTTGATCAGGGTGTATAATGTCTGGAAGGACTACTTTTAGTCTGTTCGCTAAGATCTTCATGAACAGCTTGTAGTCTGTGTTCAGCAGCGATATTGGCCTGTAAGACCCTGGTAAGGAGAGATCTTTCCCTGGCTTGGGAATAAGTGTAATGTGAGCCGCCGTGAAGTGATTGGAGGGAGATGCTTCCGTATGTAGGAAAGCATTGTACAAATTGGTCAAAGTGGGTGTGATTTGGGGTAGAAGCAGCTTATAAAATTCGGCTGGTAGGCCGTCAGGTCCCGACGCCTTGCCCGTCGGCAGGGACCTTAGAGTAGATGTCAACTCCTCCGCAGTTATGGGGGCATTGAGTGCATCACACTGCTCTTGTGTTATTTGAGGGAGTTGCATCGATTGCCAAAATCGAGCTTGAACACCCTCCGGGGCTCTGCCTTGGTTTGAGTATAGTTCTGCGAAGAACTGTGCAAAGCATTGTGCTATGTCAGCCGGTTTAGTGTGTGTCACGCCTCGTGATCTAATTGCTGCTATATTAGTCCTAGATGTCTGCGTCCTTGTCAGAGATGCAAGCATTTTACCTGCTCTGCTCCCGAACCTGTAATATCTGCCCGTGGACTTGAGCAGCCCAGATGCAGTTTGTTGCTTCATAAAGGCCTCCAACTCTGCTTTACTCGCTATATATGTCTCATAGCTTGTTTTAGTCTTAGTTTGCAGGTAAGATTGGTAAGACAGTCCCAATTGCCTCTGTAAGGATCGATATTTATATTGTGTGTTATATCGCAGCTTCGATACATAGGAAATTATGGCCCCCGCAGACACTGCTTTCGCCGTGTCCCAGAAAAGCTGTGTGTCATCTACATGAGCAGCGTTGTCAGTGGCGAAGTCTGTCCAGGTGTGTCGCAAGAATTTAGTGAATGCCTCTGAAGTGGATAAGTATGTAGGGAATCTAAGGATGTTCCTATTGGGCCGCGGCCCCCGGGTTCCCATTGTTAACTCCACAGGTGCATGATCTGACAGTAGGATGTCGTGTATTTTACACCTATGAATGTGGGTGATTAAGCTACAGGCCGTCATGAAAAGGTCGATTCTGGATAGTGTGTGTTTAGCTTTGGACAGGCATGTATAATCTTTGCCTTCCGGGTTCTGCAGCCTCCAGATGTCACAGACCCCCAGGTCGGCTTCCAGCATACCAAAAATTTTTGTTTCATATCTAGCTTTATAGTTTGATTTGGGGTCCCGAAAAGAGTGCGGTTCCAACCAAAGTCTGTCTAAGGTGTGAGTAGGTGAAATATTAAAGTCCCCCCCAATTATCAGGTTTGAGCCTATGTGAGGAGCTAGGTGTCGTGTCAAGTCAGTCCAGAAGCCCAACGCCCTCTGATTAGGGGCATAGAGATTACAAAATACATATCTCACTGAATTTACCATGGCCTGTACTATCATATGTCTACCATCCCTATCGAAATAAGAATTTTCCACCTTGACTGAGACTTTCTTCCCAAATGCAATGGCTAATCCGCGACTGGCACTAGTATGTGAGAGGTATACTATATGTCCTACCCAATCTCTCTGTAACTTCTGATGCTCTATATCTGTTAGGTGGGTCTCTTGTAATAGGGCAACGTCAGTACCCAGCTTCCTAAGATGTGTGAGAATTGCCTTACGCTTTATGGGGGAGTGAATACCTCCCACATTCCAGGTCACTACTTTTAGAGACATGTCAATTCATAATATGTTTACCAGCAATGAGAGAAAAGAGAAAGGGAAAAAAAAAAAAAAGGGGGGGAGGGGGAGAAAAGGGGAAAAAAGGGAAAGGGCATGTACGGGGTACCAACACAGTAATATAACATATAACAAAGCAGCGCTCAGCCTATAAGAAGGCATAGGTCCAGTATAAAGTGCATAGAAAGAAGTAATACACACATGATGTAGTGGAATAGTTTAGGCATAGCAGCAATCAACATAATGTGGGTCTCAACCTTAGAGCAACCTAATCGTTCTAGACCAGACTCTAGGGGCAAGGTAGGGGAAAGTACCATAAGAGGCGAGGGGGCCCGGTTACCGTGTGTGTGTATATAGGCAGGTATACGTAGTAGGGGTATGTGTGTCACCAATGAGTTCTCGGAGCAGTTACTGTAGTAACATTTTCCAGCAGAAATTAAGATAACCGCTCTGTAAGAAATTATAAGGTAGTACCAATGAATGTTTGCCTTCTGGGGTGTGGGCCGTCTGCATGGTAACCTAGCCAGTTGTCTGATACTATCCCCAGTAAGGATTCCCGCATAGTGCAGTGTTGCATAAACAAACCCGCATATTTGGAGCTCTAACCCCACTAAGCCACATGATGTCAGCCTCTGAAATCTTCTAAACATATGCAGATTACCAAACCACAAGAACAACATGTAAAACAGGCAAAACATATCAATGTCTGAGGTAAAATGCAGAGTTAACATCAAATACATAAAAGAAAGGGGTGTGAATATGATATCACCACCTAGATTGAAGATGGATGTGGTCACTAGCTCCTGCAAGCGGGATTGGGGGTGAGAGTGAGTTCTCCTCCTGGTGATACCTAGCCGTACCATATCAGCATAGAGGGGAGATGTAGGTGGTTGAATTAAGGGTGTTGAGGGCACCAGACTACCAGACATGTTTGTATGGGGGGATGTACAGACTAATGGTGACAGTGGAGGTGGCGGATACCCTAATGCCTTTATAACAGTGGAATTTTCTAGCCAAAACTAAAGTGAAACCTATGTCTGGTATTATAAGATAAGGCCCGTAGGTGCTTATATGCTGGCTCAAGGGCCATCTATGTGCAATCCCGCCAAGTGGTCTATGAGTAGTGCCTATGAGTAGCCCCGTATCTTGTGGGGTTGGGTGTTTAACCATAAGTGATTGAGGTGTTAACCAAACAGTATTACATAATGACAACAGAGAGAACCTTCTGCATGTAACTAACTTGTGAAACAAAACAAATAACAAATATAACCAACAAAACAATACAATAACAGTATTCAACATTACCCAAGAGGCATCGTCCAGCCTCTTACCAGAGTCCAGAAGCCCCCCAGGGCAATAGTCCCCTCTATTCTCCGAGGGAGGAGAGCAAAAAACAGACTCAGCCATTTCCTAGCCTTGAGGCCTATGGCAGAGGGAGAGAAATATAGTAGAGCAAGCAAAAAAGGAAATACTTCAAGTTGGAGGACATTGATTCTGATTTTCAGTGGCTAAGTAGCTCCTCACAGCTTGAGGAGAGTGAAAGATCTTGACACCATATTGGGTTTGAAGACGTAACTTTGCAGGAAACAGCAGTGCCACCTGTCTTCCCTGTTCATGTAGTTGGGTACAAATTGGGGCAAATTCCTTCCTCTGTCTGGAGACATCCATGGAAAAGTCCTGGAACAGGAGCAATTTTGAACCTTCATACAAGAGTTCCCTGTGGGCGCGGTAGGCCCTTAGGATTTTCAGCTTTTCTTGAAAGTTGAGACACTTGAATATGACCTGTCTAGGTCTTGCTCCTGCTTGGTCAAGGGCCCTCTCTGGACCCACCCGGTGGGCCCTTTCAACATCTATGGGTAGTATGTCGGGGTGTAGGCCCAGCATCCTCGGTAATTTGAGTGCTGTGAATTCAAGCAGGTCTTTGCCTTTGATGGACTCAGGGACTCCCACAATGCGCAAATTGTTGCGGCGGCTTCTATTCTCTGCTTTATAGATATCCTGCAGGCATTGTTACTTTAGATGTAAGGTGTTGTATATATATGGTGTTTACCTCATTTTGTGTTGGTTTGAGTCAAATGCAGAGTTTTTCACGAAATGTGACAAGGGATTATAATTAATAAATTTATTTTTGGTATGAAATAAATTCTCTGTGTGCCTTCATTTCCCTTACTTTATCAGACCATTAATATATGGTCTGATACTATATCTCCCTGTATAAATTTAATTTCATATGTATATGTGTGTATATAAAACCAAAATTCATTAAAATTATGGGGGGGAGATAAAAAACTGAAATTAAAATCCTCCATGTCTCAAAATTAAATCAATGTAAATATTTGCATAGGAAATTAGTACATCTAAGCAAGTATCCCCGCTTGCTTTCCCCCAGAAATTCTTAATATGCAATGTTTCCAATGCACAAGAGAATTGTGGGTAAGATATGCAAATTAGGTATGCAAATTCTCAGTTTTTTTGCTTCAAAAATACTGTTTTAACACAGCGATCCTTTTAAACAGGAATATGACAGCAAACCAGAAATCACTCACTATAGGGAGGGAGAGAAGGGATGTGTTACATTTTATGTAAGACTTGGTCAGTTTGTGCTGTGCTGTAGCTGGACTGTACCCTTTGCTGTTTTTTTATGCCTGGAAAATAAAGATTGGAACTTTTTATACTTACCGGTTTTGGGACTACAATTTGTATTCTGGATTGCTTGCTTCTTTGGCGTATGGGACGGATACGCTGCTGTTCCTTCACTGGTCCATGTGATTCAACGTCATCCCCACTCTCCTGTGTGCCGAATACCGGAAGTACTGCCTTATGCGGTGAGGGAGGAAAGAACGCACTGCTGGCTTGTTTGTTTGTGTGTGTGTGTGTGTGTGTGTGTGTATATATATATATATATATATATATATGTATGTATGTATGTATGTGTATATATTTTATTATGGAATAGAACAAGTTCATGAAAATCATGGGCAGGAATCGTGATGCATCGCGGAATCGAATCGTTACCATGATAATTGTAATCGAATTGTGAGACCAGTGAAGATGCGCACCCCTAAAAAAATAAAATATATATATAAACATAAACATAATACAATATGCACAGATAGAAATTTATCTGTAAAAAGGAAAGTGTAAATGCGCAATGAAAAATAATGAGAGGTAATGGTCAACTTGGAGGCTGGAAAATACTTGATTATTACCGCAAAGAAAGTTGCAACTGAAACTTTCAAGGCCTTGTTAACTAGGTGTTCTGTCATGACTCCCTACATTGTACCTTTTGTCAGTTTTCTAATTTTTCCCCGTTTTCTATAATTTATAGATTTTTCCTAACATACATTATCTTCTAACAAAGTTAAATATTCATCCCAATCTGCAACCAGTGTAGTTTGTATTACATCACCTAATAAATTGCTAATAACCCTTTAGATGCTCCAGTGAACACTCCACATGCCTGCCAATTTGTAATATGTCCCATCTGCCTACAAAGGGTATAGTTACTTAGACATATACAGGGTAATTCTATTAAACAAAATGTTTCATCTAATATAATTACATAGATTTTATTAAAATAAATAAAAATATCAGATTTCTCTTGCAAGGTGTATCCAGTCCACGGATTCATCCTTTACTTGTGGGATATTCTCATTCCCTACAGGAAGTGGCAAAGAGAGCACACCGCAGAGCTGTCCATATAGCTCCCCCTCAAGCTCCACCCCCCAGTCATTCTCTTTGCCGGCTCTAAGCACTAGGGTCTCTCTACGGGAGGGTAAAGTGAATGTGGTGTTAGAATTGTAGTTTTATATCTTCAATCAAAAGTTTGTTATTTTTAAATGGTACCGGTTTGTACTATTTACTCTCTAGCAGAAAAGTGATGAAGATTTCTGCTGAGAGGAAAATGATTTTAGCATGTTGTAACTAAAATCCACTGCTGTTCCCACACAGGACTGAGGAGTACCAGAAAACTTCAGTTGGGGGGAACAGTTTGCAGGCTTGACTGCAATGAGGTATGTTCAGTCATTTATTTCTAGACAAGACTGAGATAATGCTAGAAGACTGACAAGATCCCCATGTGGGGAGGGTAAAGCTATGTTCTGAGACTTAGTAAAGAATTGAATGCTTACATAACAGGGCTAATTAGGCTGGTTGACACTAATTCAGGGCAATCGATTATTTGTTTAAGAAATACTCGGTGGAGACACTTTTTTAAGCACTTTAGAGTGTTTTTCTGGGGTTATTATACACATGGTAAAAATTTAGTCACTTGGAAGTGATTTTTGTAGGCCTCACAACTCTGGAGTGGGAGGGGCCTAATTTAGCGCCTCAGATGCACAGTTAGAATTGAAAGACAGTTCATGCTGCTTCACATGGAGGGTCCAGCTGCTGATTGAGGACCTAAAAGAAGCTTTTTCCCCCCAAAACCGTTACCTAAGGGCAGGTAGGGCCATAGCAGTAAGCTGTAGAAAAGTGCTGTAGTTATTTAACCGGTTGCTGGCTTTAGGCTGCTCCGGTTTGGGCATTAAGGGGTTAATCATTCTGCAAATTGTGGTGCAATCATATTAAAGCCTTAGGTACATACTGTGAAAATTTCAAAAGGAATGCTGCATTTTTCACTGTTTTATAAAATTGTGTGCTCTTTTTATTTCTTAAAGGCACAGTAACGTTTTTTCAAATTGTGTTTTTTATTTGATTAAAGTGTTTTCCAAGCCTGCTTGTGTATACTACTAGTCTGTTAAACATGTCTGACACTAAGGAAAATCCTTGTTCAATGTGTTTAGAAGCCATGGTGGAACCCCCTCTCAGAATGTGTCCCAATTGCACTAATATGTCTATACACTTTAAAGATCATATTGTTGCACTTAAAAATGTGGCCCAAGATGATTCTCAGACTGAAGGTAATGAGGATAGTCCGTCTACCTCTCCCCATGTGTCACAACCAGTTACTCCCGCGCAAGCGATGCCTAGTACCTCTAGTGCATCTGCCCCTATTACATTGCAACAACTAGCGACAGTCATGGATAATTCCCTTGCGGCCTTTCTATCCAAACTGCCAGTTTTTCCTGCAAAGCGCGATAGCTCTGTTTTAAGAACAGATTATGAGCAGTCTGAAGCTTTGGTAGCCTTATCTGATGTACCCTCACAACACTCTGAAGTGGGGGTGAGGGATTTGATGTCTGAGGGAGAAATTTCCGACTCAGGAAAGGTTTCTCATCAGGCAGAGTCAGATTCATTAGCATTTAAATTGGAACACCTCCGCGTAATTGCTCATGGAGGTATTAGCTACTCTGGATGATTGTGACCCTATGGTGGTCCCAGAGAAGTTGTGTAAAATGGACAAGTACCTAGAGGTCCCTGTATACACTGATGCGTTTCCGATCCCTAAGAGGGTTGCGGATATTGTACTAGGGAATGGGATAGACCAGGTGTCCCTTTTGTTCCCCCCCCCCCTATTTTTAAGAAAATGTTCCCCATAACTGACCCCAGGCGGGACTCGTGGCAGACGGTCCCTAAGGTAGAGGGGGCTGTTTCTTCACTTGCTAAGCGCACAACCATACCAATTGAAGACAGTTGTGCTTTTAAAGATCCTATGGATAAAAAGTTAGAAGGTTAACTTAAGAAAACAAGGTTTTCTTCTCCAACATATTGCCTGCATTATTCCTGTAACTACTGCAGCGGCTTTCTGGTTTGAGGCGCTGGAGGAGTCGCTCCAGACGGAGACCTCATATGACGAAATTATGGATAGAATTAAGGCTCTAAAGCTGGCTAATTCTTTTATCACAGATGTCGCTTTGCAATTAGCTAAGTTAGCGGCAAAAAAATCAGGTATCACCATTATGGCGCGCAGAGCGCTTTGGCTCAAGTCATGGTCGGCCGATGTGTCGTCAAAATCCAAATTATTAAATATCCCCTTCAAGGGAAAGACCCTTTTCAGGCCAGAATTGAAAGAGATTATTTCAGAAATCACTGGGGGAAAGGGCCATGCTCTCCCTCAGGACAAGCCTTTTAAGGCTAAAAACAAAGCTAATTTTCGTTCCTTTCGTAATTTCAGGAGCGGTCCCGCTTCAGCCTCTACAGCTGCAAAGCAAGAGGGTAACGCTTCACAGCCCAAGGTAACCTGGAAGCCTTAGCAGGGCTGGAACAAGGGTAAACAGGCCAAAAAGTCTGCAGCTGCTACCAAGACAGCATGAAGGGGTAGCCCCCAATCCGGGACCGGATCTAGTAGGGGGCAGACTTTCTTCGCTCAGGCCTGGGCAAGAGATGTTCACAATCCCTGGGCTTTAGAAATTGCTACCCAGGGATATCTTCTAGAATTAAAGGACTCCCCTCCAAGAGGAAGGTTCCACATTTCTCGTCTGTCTACAGACCAGACAAAGAAAGAGGCGTTCTTACGCTGTGTAGAAGATCTACATACGATGGGAGTGATATACCCAGTTCCAATTGCAGAACAAGGACTGGGTTTTTACTCAAACCTATTGTGGTTCCCAAAAAAGAAGGAACTTTCAGACCAATCCTGGATCTAAAAATTTTAAACGGATTCCTCAGAGTCCCATCATTCAAGATGGAGACCATTCGGACAATCTTACCTATGATCCAGGAAGGTAAATATATGACTACCGTGGATCTAAAGAATGCTTACCTGCATATCCCTATCCACAAAGATCATCATCATAATCAGTTCCTCCGGTTCGCTTTTCTAGACAAGCATTACCAGTTTGTGGCTCTTCCATTCGGTTTAGCCACTGCTCCCAGAATTTTCACAAAGGTGATAGGGTCCCTTCTGGCGGTTCTAAGACCGCGGGGCATAGCAGTGGCACCTTATTTGGACGGCATCTTAATTCAGGCGCCGTCTTTTCACGGAGCCAAGGCTCACACAGAGATTGTATTGGCCTTTCTAAGGTCTCACGGCTGGAAGGTGAACATCAAAAAGAGTTCTCTGTCCCCACTCACATGGGTTCCCTTCCTAGGAACACTAATAGATTCGGTAGAAATGAAAATATTTCTGACGGAGGTCAGAAAGTTGAAACTTTTAACTACTTGCCGAGTTCTTCATTCCATTCTTCGGCCATCTGTAGCTCAGTACATGGAGGCAATCGGATTAATGGTAGCGGCAATGGACATAGTCCCTTTCACTCGGATACATCTCAGACCACTGCAACTATGCATGCTCAAACAGTGGAATGGGGATTATGCAGATTTGTCTCCTCAAATACAGTTGGACCAGGAAACCAGAATTTCTCTTCTCTGGTGGTTGTCTCAGGATCACCTGTCTCAGGGAATATGTTTCCGCAGACCAGAGTGGATCATTGTAACGACCGATGTCAGTCTGTTAGGCTGGGGTGCAGTCTGGGACTCCCTGAAAGCTCAAGGCTTATGGTCTTGGGAAGAATCTCTTCTCCCGATAAACATTCTGGAACTGAGGGCGATATTCAACGCGCTTCAGGCATGGACGCAACTAGCTGCGGCCAAATTCATTAGATTTCAGTCGGACAACATCACGACTGTAGCTTACATCAATCATCAGGGGGAAAAAAAGAGTTCCCTAGCGATAAAGGAAGTAACCAAAATAATCAGGTGGGCGGAGGACCACTCCTGCCATCTCTCAGCAATTCACATCCCAGGAGTAGACAACTGGGAGGCGGATTTTCTGAGTCGTCAGACTTTTCACCCGGGGGAGTGGGAACTCCACCCGGAGGTATTTGCCCAGCTGACTCAGCTATGGGGCATTCCAGAGTTGGATCTGATGGCATCCCTTCAGAACACCAAGCTTCCTCTCTACGGATCCAGGTCCCGGGACCCCAAGGCGGCTTTGATAGATGCTCTAGCAGCACCTTGGTCCTTCAATCTGGCTTATGTTTTCCCACCGTTTCCTCTTCTCCCTCGTCTGATCACCAGAATCAAGCAGGAGAAGGCGTCAGTGATTTTGATAGTGCCTGCGTGGCCACGCAGGACTTGGTATGCAGACCTAGTGGAAATGTCATCTGTCCCACCATGGACACTGCCAATGAGGCAGGACCTTCTAATACAGGGTCCGTTCAAGCATCCAAATCTAGTTTCTCTACGTCTGACTGCTTGGAGATTGAACGCTTAATACTATCAAAGCGTGGTTTCTCTGAGTCAGTTATAGATACTCTGATTCAGGCTAGAAAGCCTGTCACCAGGAAAATCTACCATAAGATATGGCGAAAATATCTTTGTTGGTGTGAATCCAAGGGTTACTCATGGAGTAAGATTCGGATTCCCAGGATATTGTCCTTTCTCCAAGACGGATTGGAGAAAGGATTGTCGGCTAGTTCTTTAAAGGGACAGATATATGCTCTGTCTATCCTTTTACACAAGCGTCTGGCAAAGGTACCAGACGTTCAAGCGTTTGAACAGGCTTTAGTCAGAATCAAGCCTGTCTATAAACCTGTGGCTCCATCTAGTTCTTTCAGTTCTTCAAGGGGTTCAGTTTGAACCTTTACATTCCATAGATATTAAGTTGTTATCTTGGAAAGTTTTGTTTTTGGTAGCTATCTCTTCTGCTCAAAGAGTCTCAGAATTATCTGCCTTACAGTGTGATTCACCTTACCTGGTGTTCCATGCAGATAAGGTAGTTTTGCATACTAAACCTGGTTTTCTTCCTAAAGTGATTTCTAACAAGAATATTAACCAGGAAATTGTTGTTCCTTCTCTGTGCCCCAATCCTTCTTCGAAGAAGGAACGTCTGTTGATGTAGTTCGTGCTCTAAAGTTCTATTTGCAAGCAACTAAGGATTTCAGACAAACATCTTCCTTGTTTGTTATCTATTCTGGTAAGAGGAGAGGTCAGAAAGAGACTGCTACCTCTCTTTCCTTTTGGCTGAAAAGCATCATCCGTTTGGCCTATGAGATTGCTGGCCAGCAGCCTCCTGAAAGAATTACTGCTCATTCTACCAGAGCAGTGGCTTCCACATGGGCTTTCAAGAATGAGGCTTCTGTTGAACAGATTTGTAAGGCAGCGACTTGGTCTTCACTGCATACTTTTGCCAAATTTTACAAATTCGATACTTTTGCTTCTTCGGGGGCTATTTTTGGGAGAAAGGTTTTGCAAGCAGTGGTGCCTTCTGTTTAAGGTACCTGTCTTATTCCCTCCCTTCATCCGTGTCCTAAAGCTTTGGTATTGGTATCCCACAAGTAAAGGATGAATCCCTGGACTGGATACACCTTGCAAGAGAAAACAGAATTTATGCTTACCTGATAAATTACTTTCTCTTGCGGTGTATCCAGTCCACGGCCCGCCCTGGCAATTAAGTCAGGTAAAAATTTTTTTGTTTAAACTACAGTCACCACTGCACCCTATGGTTTCTCCTTTTTCTTCTTAACCTTTGGTCGAATGACTGGGGGGTGGAGCTAGAGGGGGAGCTATATGTACAGCTCTGCTGTGTGCTCTCTTTGCCACTTCCTGTAGGGAATGAGAATATCCCACAAGTAAAGGATGAATCCGTGGACTGGATACACCGCAAGAGAAAGTAATTTATCAGGTAAGCATAAATTCTGTTTTCTGTGACAACACAGATAGAAGTAAAGGTGGGTAAATATTAACCTATTGGCTGTCAAAACTTGGATGCAAAGGGTTTGCAATTATCAACCCCATGCATGCCAGAAAGGATTGCACCATTAATTTGTGGGACATAGAAGCCCTACCTTACAGAGAAAGGGTTAACTCTGTTAGAAAACTAGCAGAGGTGTTGGCAGATTCTTATGGTAGAAAGGTCTAGTTAATAGTGTCTGGCCCATGTCACCCGTTTCTCTCTTAACCCATAAAGTGACAGTTCCTTCTCAAATCAGTGTGAATATTGTATATACTCAGCCGAAACCAGGAAGGAAATAGTGAATCCTCCAACTCAGGAAGGCTTTGCACTGTCTACTGGAGGCCGGCCTCGAACTGCGTGATGGGAGATGTAGTCCGCCCAATCTGATCATCCTTTACACTGTCCCAGAGGAAGCTGGAAAGACTGCGCATACATTCTGAGATTTCATAGCCCTCCCCTTAGCTGGGCCCCGCACCGCACAGCTCCGCTCCTTGTCCTAGTTCCGTCAGCGAGAGGCAGGGTCACGTGACGTTGCTCGATGATGTCACTGACCCCTGAATCGATTCAGGTCTGCACTGCATCAATGCAACATCGTTAACGGCTGCATCGTGATGCATCACTGAATCGATATGCATATATATATATATATATATATATATATGTATATATATATATATATACACTCAATGGTCTTTGAATGGGGGTTGTTTTTTTGATAGCCTGTGTGGTCCTGTGGCTCATGGCAAGACCCGCGCTACTATGACCAGAAAAACTCTTAACAATCGGCGACGTACAGAGTACGTTGTGGTCGTTAAGGGGTTAAGTTATCTGAAGCACAAATTATTTAAATTGCATTATTTAGCATAAATGAGTTTAATGATAATTTGTTCAGGTAATTTTATCTTAATATTGCCTGGCGGTTAGTAAAATCACTTGGGTGGTGTGCCTTCAAATAGGCTATGGGGAGAATGCATTTCATTTCTGCAGTTAATCACTTTTAATTTGGCAATTAAAGGGTGAATTCATTGCTACTTGTGCAAATCTGGCAACCAGGGAATTGAATTCACTGCTGTAAATATGTAGCAGCACTAATCTCTGTCTGTGGGAATCAAAGAAGTAATTAATTGCACCATATGTGGTAATTAAGGGTTTAAATTGCCAAGAAATACACACAAGGGTGGAAAATATCACTACTTTACTACAATGTCAGAATGCTAAAGATAGACCAAATCATATTTCACTCATATATTCAGTTTCTTACTACTCCGGGAATAGTGGAAATATGAAGTCTACACAGCCCATGAAAACTGAAAAATATCCGCCTTCTAGCTTTTGGACAAATTTAGTAAGCCTAGTTAAATTCATAATACTTTATTACACAGTGCTGGTATTTCAATATTGTTGTGTCTTTTATCTAGAGAACGCCAAGGACATTTTATGTGAAATAGTTTTCTTTAGTAAGAGCAACCTATTTTGCAATTGTTTTTATCAAGCATATTTATTAAATAAAATATGTAAAAAAAAAAATGTACAAATAGGTCTTAAATAATACCATAGCAATTGCCTTATCAGAAGCCAGGGAGCTATAGTAGCTGTTAATGTTTTGTATTATACTATATAATCTCCAGTTACAATTACTGTTGTCCCATATTCATACATACTTAGTAAAATCTGAAATTGACAACTTTATTTTTATGTGTAAGTATGTTAGAACAAAAACTGTTGAAAACTTGAGAGGTTCCCATTTGAGTAGAAATGGCACTTTTTTTTTTGTTTTGTTACTACGGTGACCGTGATCATCTGGCTATACAGACAAAATAAATAGTATAACCTGCGCTTGGTTTGAAAGACACCTATAGCTCCTAGTTTAAGGGTACCTAGCTTGCCCTAAGGGAAATCAGAAATGTTAAAAATTTTACAAGGAGCACCTCAGAGTAAGGCTAAGGTGATAAATGGACCATTTATAACCTTAGCTTTACTCTGAGGCACTCCTTGTACCATTTTTCACATTTTTCATATACAGACAAAATATAAGGAAGGAAAAACGGTGAAATGTAAACTTTCATGAATGAAAGTGCCCCTGTTTTTAGTAATATTTTTAAAAAACCGGGCACTCATTTTGTGAAAGTTTACCTTTGCTTTAAGTACTCATGAATATAACCGTAGATACATTTTATACTGAGTTAAAATTTTGGGGGAATTTGCCCTTGGTTATAAAATTGCAAGGTCTTACTGTCAAGCCAATTTAGTATTGTCAGTAAAATTCAACTTACTTTTTTATGTATTTTATATTCCTGAACTAGCACTTATGTGAATTTGGCTGAAGAAAGGACACAAATACAGTTGGCCAAATGCAAAGAGAGCAAGAGCAACACTCAAACTGTATTAAAATCCATACTTTATTAAATCCATTCAGAGCCGGCTTAACCATGGGACAAAGTGGGTCCAATGGACCCAGGCGGCACTTGACAGGGGGGGGCACTTACCTGGCCAGACCACTCGCACACATGGCAGCTACTATAATCAGCCCTTTTTTTGTCTAGCATAGCAGCATGCCACTCACACATACTAGCCCCGTTCCCCTCATACCCCGGTTAAGTGTCCTCTTTTAAATAGTGAGCAGCGCAGCTTACATACTGAATGCAACTGCTTTAACTCAGTGCTATTATTTATGTTATGTCCCGCAGCAAGGGCCAGTGCTAGACTATTTTGCGCCCTAGGCAAGACCAGCTACTTGTGCCCCCCCCCCACCAAAAATTAAATTAAAGCAACAAAACGTGAAACTGCTAAATTTCTTTTAACTTTCAAAAATAAGTGCAATAAGATGCCAAAAGCACCAATATTAAAGTGAAAGTAAATTTTCAACATCAGAATTAATGCCATGGATTCCTTTTATAATAATCTATGTAGTCGCTAAGTTTTTTTTTTGCAATTACTTTTTATTTTTTTATTTTTTTGTAAACATATTTTTATTAAGGTTTATAATCATACAAAGTAAAAGACAAAAACAGAAACAAACATACAGGAATGGTAGAGTTACATACAAATTTTCTACTTCTGATCTAGTACAAATGAGACCTAGGAATTAATAATATATTCATGTAATATAGGTATTGACCAGTATAGGTAAACTAGCATAATGGCATTAAAACAAAGTGATACACAATACCATCCTGAACCTTATTTTTTTTTTTTAGGGAAATAACTAGAAATGCACAAATATAAATTCACACTGATAATATATAAGCCCATTATTGGACCTTCATAACTATAAATACATATAAGTGTTGAGGAGGAAGTTATCTGAGATTACTGTACTTAAGCGCAGATAAGTAAGGTATAAGGATTCGTCCAAATAATACCTATGGGGCAATGTAAAACCTAAATAAATTTCAATCCATAATTTCTTATCCCCTGAAAAGAATTAAGGTAACTTGTGGGCTAGAATAACAATGTTAGTCGTCACATTTAGGGAGTTAAAGCATATCAGACGAAACATGGAGAAAAACCCAAACAAGTATTCCGTGCATATCTATGCTAGGGTCTATGCATATACCTGAACTGAAGATATATTTCAAATAAACTTCATGCACATTTGTATATGGCCCACGACACCTGCGTTAGCATTATTACTGGGACTAAAAAGACTTAATACTTTTAATAGAGGATACACCCATTGATATACAATTGACCAGCCCCATATGTTCAAAATATTATAAATATATGTACTAATGGTACTGAGTGATTGAGCCCTAAGGATATGACTCTGGAACTGTTCTATCAAACATGAAAATGTATGGACTTTACTTATTTAAATAACCTAAAAACTCGCACTAAGTACCTTTTGGGCTCCATTTCATATATAATATACAAATTTACCCTCTTGTAGAGTGTCATACAGCACAGGAAGCACATGGGTGATATAGTGAACAGCTCCTATACATGACGTTGCATATTAAGTATAAACGTAAAATCAAACATACACAAAGGTAAAATTACACATGGGTAAAGGGGACAGATCAAGATATATAATACATCAGGAAAACCATCTGAATCATTATTAAATAAAATAAAGCAGTCTAGACGTTTCTTGGATAACTGGGGGCTCAGAAATATTACTACGTTATCTGGAGGGACATTCTCACTGACTTGCAGCAAAGTTATTTAGAAAGTCTGAAACAAACATAGCAGCCAATTAATGTGGTTTAATGTTGTATCTCCACACTATCTAGCTCTTAACAAATAGTTCATCCGACCCCAACCTTGTTATAAGCGCTGGGGCCACAGTACATATCCAGGCTAAGACATGTGCAAAGTGTAGCATGACATATCCCTTCAAAACCTATCTCACTCTGTGAAACACTGTACCGGAGCCTGGTCAATGCAACTTCGTTAATACCTCCTGACTTCCAGCTCCGTTTCTCCTGCTCCCCTGGATGCGGTAAGCACTGTGTTATGTCCTGACTAGGACTCAGTTTCAAGTAGTCTACAGTCCCTGCAACAAGCGGCCGTCTCGCAGCAGGTTCCAACATCTGTTCTCTCGCCAGGGGGATCAGGGTCCTAGTCCTCGCATCAAGATGACGCTCATCCAAGCGGCAAGCAGTATATGCGGTGCCCAATTCTCGGCACTCACATGCGACTGGGTATGTATCCTGCAGAAGCAAGTGCACTTTACCCTGCGTTGGTCTCCAGATTGCCTCGTGGCAGACAAACCCCTGTTGCAGCATCGGCCTGTGTCGGGTTATAATATCAGACTCCCGACTATAGGATAGTTTCTCACCTTCCTTAGTGGCAGTTGGCTCCGGTATAAGCGAGGTCTGGGTTAGTGGAGCCTTATTATGTCCCATGTGATGAACATCCATTAGGCCAGTCTCTCGATCTGTACCGACCATAGCCCCAAATGTGCGCAACTCTTTCATCAATTCCTCCTCAACCAAAGACAAATGAGCATTTAATAGTTCAACAATACTGTAGCTTGAGCAACCAGCCATTGTGAAATCTAGCTGATATTCTTACGTCAGCATAACCGGCTGAATATACTGATAAATCAGATAAATGGAGGGGTAGAGAAAGGTATAGGCCACTGTGAGACCTCTGCTGCGTACCTTCTCTAGTTCCGGCTGCTTATTCTTAATAATATACATAAATCCCATGTATCTGTTCCTGCAGTGATGCTTGTCCTAGTTCTAATAAAAAGGATAAGGTATAGAAGCTTGTGGAGAGACAAACAGCAGTTTTAACATCCCACACAGTCAGACAAAGCTTAACAAGCAGCCATCTTAGTCGGTGGTCAGACACGCCCCCCTACTTTTTAATTTTTATTGATTGATCTATCATACCATCTCGTATGTTCCTCCGCCCCCCACGCTCATTTCCTGGTTTTGTTATTTTCTAAGTAAGAGCGGTCCCACCCGCTCTTACATGTTTATTCATCCGCGCTCCTGTGAAGCAACATGTATTGCTTTGTGCTGATGCGGTAAAGTCAATCACTGTTTCCCTGTTTCTGGACAATGCGCATGCATGTCTCATGAATGCGCTTCTATATAGGGAGTAAATTCAATGAGACACGCATGCGTAGTTGAAGTTGGGGGCGTAAGTGTGAATTTTCAGACGCCACTGGGGGACCAATAAAACATGTGACTCAACTGGTTAACAGTTTCAAAAGATGTGTTGTAGTTACAAACTGAATTATATAAATAGCTTGAAACCAGAGTGCCACCTTCTCAGACAATATGCAGGTGATGGTTCTGAATACAGGCTCTTGCTGGTGTATGGAGATTATTTGAGGGGGTGGTATTCTGTCATAATCATCATCAATTTCCTCTCACAGAGTTACAGCTCCTACCTTGTGCTGCCGCTGCGTGCAATGCCTCCAGGCTCTAGCTCAGCTCCTGCCTCCGTCCCTGTTGCGTCATAGACTGTGCAGTGCAGGCAGCAGACACAGAGCACTCACATCACCCCCCCCTTCCCTACGGTACTAATTTAAAGTGGAGCAGCCGCATTGTTTGTGCAAGTGCTGTGCAGCCTATGTTTGCTGTAAGCAGTTAGTTGCTGGGTATGCAAACTCTGTCCCCTGCTTTATTTGGAGCAGAGCAGCTGGTCAGTGGTCACTGTGTATGCAAGTCTGGGCACTCACGGCTGCATATATTACCGGCGGAGTCTGGGGAACTCAG
This sequence comes from Bombina bombina, assembly GCF_027579735.1. Lineage (NCBI taxonomy): Eukaryota > Metazoa > Chordata > Amphibia > Anura > Bombinatoridae > Bombina > Bombina bombina. Next base: position 870,377,697 of record NC_069500.1, read on the forward strand.
GTAAGGGCCAGCTGCGCCCTAGGCGGCTGCCTAGTTTGCCTAGTGGGAGTGCCGGCGCTGCAGCAAGCATACCACCCCATCCTCAATAAAGATCTGTTCTCCGGTGAGCAGTAGTTAAAGCAGAGCAGCTAAGATAAGGTTATTAATGGAGTGTGTGTCTGAGATCAGAGTCATCATTCACAAAAACTGTGAAGGAAACGTCACCGTGAGGGAGTGGCTTGATGACTTGCCGGTGCGACAGTGATTAATTTACAGAGAGGTCAACCCATGCGCCATGTTCCTGTTGAGTTCTCTTCTACTCGGTGGAATGTAAAATAATTTGTCCTGTCTGATTTGTCAGGTCCTAAGGCTTCTTGTCAGTTCCAACAACGCAGTGTAAGAATTAAACTCTGTTACTTGTGTCACTGTTATTGAGAGTCTGTGCAATTAGTTTTGGGGGAGGACACAGAAGGGGGTAAAGGATTAGGAAGCTGTGACATAAACTTTAATGCAAGATTATATGTCAAACTGTTTTATTATGCTGTTGATATATATGATTACTAAATTGTAATGCAATATTTAGTTAAGTGTGTGTCTGAGTTTATCTATGTATGTTTGTGTATAGTTTCTGTGTGTGTATGTATAGTTTGTGTATGCCTGTAATACTGTATGTGTATTCCTTTGTGTATGTATGTTTGTGTATGTATAGTTTGTGTATGCCTGTAATACTGTGTGTATTCCTGTGTGTATGCATAGTTTTTGTATGTTTGTGTTTTTGTATGTTTGTTTGTGTGTATGTATAGTTTGTGTGCATGTGCATAGTTTGTGTGCATGTGTATAGTTTGTGTATGCCATATGTGTATGGCAAATGACTTGTCTATTGTATCCATTGATCTGCCTTCCAGTAGTGGACCTATTCAACAGAGGTCCCTGCTGCAAAAAATGTTTGGGGCCCCCCAAAGTTAACAGTAGTAAGCAATATTACTAATATACATGCTGCTCTTTAGAATTATTTTGAGGATTGATAGATAGACTTGCAACCTGCACTTATAAAAGACTCCCCTGCCTTATGATTGTAAAGGTTCAGCACACACCTATATATAGACTGGCTGCTTGGGGCCTATCAGCACTTGGGGCCTCGTGCCACTACACCTGCTGCACCAATGGTAGTTCTGCCACTGCTGTCTACTCTTATCAGTAGTTTTTGTGTCCGTTAATCTCCATACACCTAAATGGACAGTAAACACCTTGACATTTTTGGTGTGTTGCTATAAAATCACAAATTAGCCAAGTCTTACTTTTTTTTTTATTAAACAAATTAACATTTGTTTTCCAATCACCTCGAAAATAGTTAATAAAAACATTTCACCAAGTGCTTGTTTCTTTCTAATGCCATGTTGGCATAGTAGCTAGACAGTTGGTTACTTGTTTAATCAACTCAGCCTGTCTGTGTCAAATCCTTGAGTGTGCCACTTACAGTGTGATTTCTCAGTGCCTGTTTACAGTAACCCCTGGGATTGTCAGCTCACTGCATGCCTTGGGAATATCGCAAATATGTTGCTATGTTACTATGTGTCTGGAGGTCTGTGTTATCAGGCATTTTTTGATGTTTATATCCATGTTCTATTCTGCATTTATAATAATTTGATGTAGTAGTGTGGTTGGAGTGAAACGGGTAGAAGTGTGTTTTGGGGTGGGGGGACATTTTTGTTCTCGGACCCAGGCAGCACAATGTCCGTATTCAGCATTGCACAAGCAGTTCTAGTGAACTGCTTGTGCAATACCGCCCCCCTGCAGATTCGCGGCCAATTGGCCGCTAGCAGGGAGTGTCGATCAGCCCGATTGTATAGGATCTGGCTGATTGCTGTACGAAGCCTCAGAGGTGGCGTATGAGTTAAGGAACAGCAGTCTATAGACCGCTGCTTCTTAACTCCTGTTTCGGGCGAGCCTAAAGGCTCGCGCGGGAACAGGGTCAATTGGCTCAATTCGGCCAATAATAAATTAACCCCCTAGAGTTGTTCTCAGGGGTAGCATTGCATTTTGGGTGCTCAACTTTATCTATGTAATTTGAACAAAGGGTATTCTTAAAAAAAAAAATACCAGCTGGGTAGTAGCTCTAAGCTCATGCATAAACTGGATTTGAAACATGATTTGGCTGTTTGTGTAGAACTTAAAGGGACATTATACACTAGATTTTTCTTTGCATAAATGTTTTGTAGATGATCCATTTATATAGCCTATATAGTTTTTTTTTATATATATATATATATATATATATATATATATATATATATATATATATATATATATATATATATATATATATATGTTGCACCGATACCGATACTAGTATCGGTATCGGTGCCGATACCAAGTATTTGCATGAGTACTTGTACTCATTCAAAAGCACCGATACTTAAACTGAGATTTAATGGCCCCAAAGCACCGATACTTAAACTGAGATTTAATGGCCCCAAACTATCTTTCTGATCCATGCAGTTGTGTGAGAAGTGAAAGACTGTTCAGCTTGGCATCAAACGTCCTTACTGATAGCAGAAACAGACTTACAGCTGAACATGCAGAGATGCTTCTGTTACTTAATAAGAACTTGCCACTAACTGTTGAAAAATTATACTAATTGCTAGATTGCCTGTTATACTGCTAGTTCTTATCTTGCACAATTATGCTCAAAACATACTGTACACTGAGGAACATCCTTAGCCAGGGCTGGACTGGGAATAAAAAGCAGCCCTGGAAAAATATGAAGATTAGCCCTATTTTCAGTTGAGTCAGTAGAATGCAAATGCCCCATTTTTCTCAAAGGGGATTACTGGGATACTCCTTCCCCAATAATATTTTCAGAATTAAATTACTTTGTATTAAGTACAAATGTCAGATTGATGAGTTATATAGGCACCCTACAACCCAATTGCATCCAGTAATTACCCTTTTAAATTGTAGCTTTCCAGCCCCAGCTGCTGCAGCTGTTTTTTGTTGTTATTAATATGTTATTGTAATATTTTTATTTATAAACATGTCCTGTGAACTTTGTGACAACAAGCACATAAAACTGTTTTATTATTTCAAAATGTCTTTTGAGATACAGTTCATAATTATAAAGAAGCGATCTTAAATCATTAGTCTGTATTGTGCTTGGTAAACTGTCATGGCATAAAAAAAAGTATCAGTAATTGGTATCGGTGAGTATTTGAAAAAAAAGTATCGGTACTTGTACTCGGTCTTAAAAAAAAAAAATGGTATCGGTGCTATATATATATAATATATAATATAAATATATATATATATATATATATATATATATATATATATATATATATATATATATATATATATATATATATATATATATATATATATATATATATATAAATTTAAATAACATTGCGCTGATTTTCAGTCTCGTATACCTACTCCAGCTTGCTCCTGTTTGTGTAAAGAGTCCTTTTCATATGCAGAGAAAGGGGGAGGGGGTGTCTACTTTTTTGCTATAGACCACTTACAGTGGGTGTTCCTGCTAACCTTTTCAACCGTGCTAAACTGGGAGTTTTTTTTTTTTTTAACGTTTTTTTTACTGGATTTTTCGATTTAGTATCTGTGCATAATATTCTTTATAGTGGTGTCTATTACATGCAGTTAAATGAAAATTTGTGTATACTGACCCTTTTAAAGGGACAATCTACTTGAAAAATTTTATTTTTTTAAAAGATAATTCCTTTATTACCCATTCCCCGGGTTAGCATAACCAGCACTGTTATATTAATACACTTTGCCTCTGTAATTACCTTTTCTCCAACATTGGTGTGTCCGGTCCACGGCGTCATCCTTACTTGTGGGAATATCTCTTCCCCAACAGGAAATGGCAAAGAGTCCCAGCAAAGCTGGCCATATAGTCCCTCCCAGGCTCCGCCCACCCCAGTCATTCTCTTTGCCGTTGCACAGGCAACATCTCCACGGAGATGGTTAAGAGTATGTGGTATTTTTTCACATATTTGCTCCCTCCCTTCATCCGTGTCCTAAAGCTTTGGTATTGGTTCCCACAAGTAAGGATGACGCCGTGGACCGGACACACCAATGTTGGAGAAAACAGAATTTATGCTTACCTGATAAATTACTTTCTCCAACGATGTGTCCGGTCCACGGCCCGCCCTGGTTTTTTAATCAGGTCCGATGAATTATTTTCTCTAACTACAGTCACCACGACACCATATGGTTTCTCCTATTTTTTCCTCCTGTCCGTCGGTCGAATGACTGGGGTGGGCGGAGCCTGGGAGGGACTATATGGCCAGCTTTGCTGGGACTCTTTGCCATTTCCTGTTGGGGAAGAGATATTCCCACAAGTAAGGATGACGCCGTGGACCGGACACACCGTTGGAGAAAGTAATTTATCAGGTAAGCATAAATTCTGTTTTATCTAAGTCTCTGCAGACTGCCCCTTATCTCAGTTATTTTGACAGACTTGCATTTTAGCCTATCAGTGCTGACTCATAAACAACTCCAAACAGGAGTGAGCACAATATTATCTATATGATACACATGAGCTAGCAATGTCTAACTGAAAAAAAAACTGTCAACATGCACTTGGATAAGAGGCAGCCTTTAATGACTTCTAAATCAGTTTGAGCCTACCTATGTTTAGCTTTTAACAAAGAATACCAAGAGAACAGATCAACTAAAAGTTGTTTAAAATTGCATATCCTATCTGAATCAAAAAAGGTTTAATTTTAATTGTGTTGTCCCTTTAACCCTTCAGAGAGACTGTACACTTGCTAATTAAGATAAAAAACATACTGTGTTATACAAGACTGGAAACATATTGCTGAATCACTGCAGACATGTACAAAATGACACTAGACTGTTCCTCAAATGGTTGGCAGGAGGATAGTAATCATGTGCTGTTTGTTTATGTACATAAATGTTGCATCAAAGCCTATGAATAAAACAAAGTGAGTTTAAGGAGCTAGAATTAAAGGGATAGAAAGATCAAAATTGAAATGTGTACTATACTTCCTTTAGCAAAAATTATTTTAGTAAAAGTTACCACAGGTTTTTTTTTGTTTTTTTTAGCAGAATATGCAAGCTGGCAGTGGTGTATATTTGTGTCTTACAAGCCACTACTGACTCCCAGAAGGCAAAGGATGCACAGTCAATACTTTATTGGTATGAAGCTATCATTGAGTTGTAGAGTCCATTCCTTTAACCTGTGGTTTCACATTTGCAAATACCTGTAGATAACATAACTGTATTACAGGGGCTTATCGGGTAGCTGGCATTTTGGGATATCGCCTGGCATAACAGTAGGCTTCTGAAGGGTGTTATCTAACCCAGGGATACACAAATTTGTTAAAAAAAAAATCAATAGAAAAAAAATCTAGGAGTCAGTCCATAAACTTAAAAACCAGAAACTTTTTGTCATCCTTTTTAGATCTGTCTCCTATAATATTGTATATTTATAGTCCAATATGTAAAACGAATATATTTATTTATTACACATACATTATATAATAACTCAGCGGTTTTCAAACTGTGGGGCGTGCCTCCCCAGGGGGCGCGAGAGCAGGTTAGGGGAGGCGCAGGAAAAGTGCTGCGGTAATGCAAAGAGGAGTCTGGCGCTCGTATATAATAAGGTAATCTGCTATTAGCAGTAACCAAATATTATTGTGTTCCATTATTACTTAATTTGCAGTCGGTATTCCTGCCTGCTATCAATATAGCACAGTCATATTTCAGTAATGTTAGTGATTTAAAATAGAGTTGTATTGGATTCTATTCTATAAAGAATGTAAAGCTGCACACCAATTGTACCAGCTCTCTATCTTTATACACTATATTGTTTTGGGCCATTTAGGGAGATCCTGAAAGCTGTCATCCATATAAATTTTTGTATATTGGAACATTATGTTAACTCATGCAGTGCCTGTCCTTATATTTATCCAAAAATCCACACTACAGTTTAATGGCTAACTGTGTCTAATTAAAGGGAGTGGGCCTGAGAAAGGCATGCAGACACTGACAGCTATGTGTGTTAATGCCTTAGTTAGTTTCAGTACACGATATTTGTGTGTGTTCACTGGTTTCAGTGACTTGAGACCTTTGCCAGTCTTGCAGTATTTCTGACATAAAACAAACCCTTTGTTGTCAGTGACAAAAGACCATCTCCTCCAAACCCTTGATGACTATGAAAGGTAGTAACAGAAAAAGCAAGGAATTATTGTGTAGCGTATAAATCAAAATTCAAGGGCTTATAAATTAGTGTTTGTATTAGCTGCCCCTAGAATTTAAGAGTCTATAGATGGTAAAATATGCATTAATGTAAAAAGTTGCAAGGAAAGAAAAGACTGTCGGACTCTAAAAAAAATAATGTACCACACGATTGAAAAAGAGAAATAATAATCTCTCAATTCTTACGCATTCATACTAATTAACTTTATTGAGGAAAATAAATATGAATAAAGGTCCGACTGGACTTGTACACGTGCACACACATGCACTGTTAAAAGTAGCTTGAACTCAGTTGTCGGATTGTAATGAGTATAAATAATAATTATTATTAACACTGCATAACACTGTCTGATACGATTGTGCAAACAATATAAAGTAGTCCTTTATATAAGGTATTGTCACTAATCTTAGTATCAGATAGTGGATTTATAGATCATATATAGCTGCAGTAACTGGTGACTGAGTAAATTTGACCAATTAATGTTAAGCTTAATATCACGCTGGATATTGCAACTAATCTAGGTCTGGATTTAATACTATGGCTGTTTTGTAGTGTTATCTACAGTAAACAATGTTACTATCTTATTCACAATTTAGAACAATTCACAACAGATGTATCTAATTTGACCAGTGAAAGCTAATAGTTGTGTGAGCTTATACTTGTGTATCAAAAGCTGTGATGAAATATAGTAACAATGGTATGATACAAGCACTGTGAAGATAGCACTATGTGCTTTGTATACACTGTAACCATATCAAATTGTATTCACAGCTAGGCATTCAGTTAAATAGCTATTTAAAGGGACAGTCAACACAATTTTTGTTGTTTAAAAAGAAAGATAATCCCTTTATTACCCCTTCCCCAGTTTTGCAAAACCAACACTGTTATATTAATACACATTTTACTTCTGTGACTAACTTGTATCTAAGCATCTTCTGACCGCCCCTAATCACATGACTTTTAGTTCTTATCTATTGACTTGCATTTTAGCCAATTAGTGCAGTGTCTGCCACTAGCCACAGGCGTGATCACAATGCTATCTATATGGCCTACATGAGCTTGCTCTCCCCTGCTCTGAAAAGTAAATAAAATAGAGGCGGCCTTCAAGGTCTTATAAATTATCATATGTGCCTTCCTAGGTTTGCTTTCAACTAGAATACCAAGAGAACAAAGCAAAAATGTTGATAAAAGTAAATTGGAAAGTTGTTTAAAATTGCATGCCCTATTTGAAAAATGAAAGTTGTTTTTTTTTTGGACTTGACTGTCCCTTTAACATAAGTAATACCACTGCAAATGAATCCGAGTTGTGACCACGGAATTCCAGATCATTTATGCCACTGAAAACTTGTGATTATACTAACGTTGCATTGTCTATAAGGGATATGAGGTACAAGTACAGCAATTGATGACTCAACCAGAACCACAATCAAGTCATGCTAAGCTAAAAAAAAAAGCCTCTTCTGTAGCGGAGGCCTGAATTAACGTTATGCTGACTGAGTAAGTAACGTGAAGTTAAACAGTTAATGAAACGATCAGAACCCAAATAAAGGTACGCTGAGCTAAATATAGCCTCTTCTGTAGCGGAGGCCTGAATTAATGTTATGCTGATTGAGTAAGTAACGTAAATTAAAAGTAACTTAAATCCGATACTGAGTAAGCACATTAAAAAGAGAGGTACTATGACCTTGTGAGAGTGCCCCTCACGAGGGGGGCTCGTCTTTAAAGTTTTGCCAAAGAGGAGGCCCACTGTCTAAGACTTTGAAAACCTCTGTAATAACCCAATAAAAGATGGATTTGTGTTTCACAGCTTAGAAGCATAGAAAGGATCCAGCTGTACCAAGCTATATTTTACGTGCAATGGGTTTGTCTTGGATACTCTAAACCAGGGTGCCAAAGCCTAATTTTAAGGAGTCAGTGGTGCCCTGGCACCTGTGTTTGTGAAGCCCTCCAAACTTTCACTGTCCCTCTCCTTTAGTCCTTCGAGGGAATTGTTTTTGTTTCTGCAACAACTATCTACTACATAAAGGGCAGACAGCGTGATTCAGACAGCACATACAATTTTTAAAACAAATTTTTTTTAATTTACTTCTGTTTTCATATTTACTTTGTTACCATAGTGTTGTTGGTCGAATAGATACCTAGGTAGGTAACATGAACATTTCTTGAGCAGTACATGAAAGGAAACATTGCTGCCAACCAAATGTTTCTGCAAATGTATAATATAGTTGTAAAACTGCTGCAATATAGTGCTCCATTAATGTGCAAACTCCTACTACATCTTTCTACCTGCTTTTCAATAAAGGATACCAATTCTACCTCTATCTGAATTATGAAAGAAATTATTGGGGGTTTATGTCCCTTTAACCCAGACATTCTCAAACTTGGCCCTCCAGAGGTTTTGGAACTACATTTCCCATTATGCTCAGCCAGCTTATCGGTTGACTGAGCATCATGGGAAATGCAGTTCCAAAACCCCTGGAGGGCCAAGTTTGAGGATGTCTGCTTTAACCTGTTCTTTCAAATGAAGTGTGCTGTGTTACTGCGTATGTGGTATATGCTGTCTTTAGTGGATGTGGTACCTTTTGATGATGTCACTGTTCTTTTATCATCAGCACAAGTATATATGACACATACATATATACATCCTTGCTTTTCAGTAAAAGATACTAAAGAAATTAAAAAAAAAAACACCTTTGTAATTGACTTCTATTATCGTTAAAATCTCAAGCTCTATCTGAATCATAAAAGAAAAATTCTGGGTTACATATCCATTAAAAGGGATAGAAAATTAAAGGGACAGTCAACACCAGAATTGTTGTTGTTGTTTTAAAAGATAGATAATCCCTCAATTACCCATTCCCCAGTTTTGCATAACCACTACAGTTATAATTATACACGTTTTACCTCTGTAATTACCTTGTATCTAAGCCTCTGCAGACTGCCCCCTTATTTCAGTTCTTTTGACAGACTTGCATTTTAGCCAATCAGTGCTCACTCCTTGGTAAATTCACGTGCATGAGCTCAATGTTATCTATATGAAATACATGAACTAACTCCCTCTAGTGGTGAAAAACTGTCAAAATGCATTTAGATTAGAGGCGGCCTTCAAGGTCTAAGAAATTAGCATATGATCCTCCTAGGTTTAGCTTTCAACTAAGAATACCAAGAGAACAAAGCAAAATTGGTGAGAAAAGTAAATTGGAAAGTTGTTTAAAATGACATGCCCTATTTGAATCCTGAAAGTTTTTTTGGACTTCACTGTCCCTTTAAAAATTTAAATGTGTATGTGTGCATCGCTATTTGAAATTGAATAATTTTTGCTGTATACTTCCATTATTAGTAAACTATACATTGCTACAAAAACACTCCCAGATGGGCTATATAAATGAATCGTCTACAAAACATTTATGATAAAGAAAAATCTGCGTCCCTTTTTAAGACGCTTTTGGAATGCGAAATAGAACTGCAGTCCTATTGATCTTCCTATTGTACAAAAGTATCTTTAGTGTAATAAGTAAATTAATAAACCAGTTGCCATTTCCGCCCAATTAAACCTTTCTATATCTTGTGCACATTTAATAGTGCTGCAGTAGTTTTTCCTGTTCTCATGAGCATTTCTATTTTGACTGCAGTGGATAAAAACATTGTTGCTGACTGAGGTTTCCTATAAGCTCATATAAGACAGGACTAGAAAAACCTGAGTAACATCTAGATGCCAGTACAAAAAAAGTTAGGTTTTAGGAATCTTTCATGCTATGCATGAGCATGCTTATGTTTGACTTATTTTCAGTTTATATGAGTGGTTTAACCTTTAGGTTGCCAGTAGCACTCCACAGTAATTGACTGTTAGTAGAAATACACTACTACAATGATTTAACTCCTTGATTGGCAGTAATAAACAGCAGTGATTTTACACCTTGATCTCTATTAACTCTCATTTAAGATTTCTGTTTCCCTTTACTTTGCTCCTTAAAGGTATATTAAACTCAAATTTTCTTTCATGATTCAGAATACATTTTTTTTTTAAACAAATTTCCAATATATTTCTGTTTATCCAGCTTTCTTCATTCTCTTGGAACCCTTTGTTAAAGGAGTAGAAATGCACAATTGAGAGCTAGCTAAACACATCAGATGAACCAAAGACGAGAGCCATAAAAGTACAGTCACCATTCAGCAGCTAGCTCCCAGTAGTGCACTGCTTCCCTGAGCCTACCTAGGTAAATTTTTTTAACAAATTGTACCAAGAGAACAATGCAAAGTAGATTGTTGTTGTTTCTTTAATTGGAATCGTACACTATCGCTCGCTGTCACAGTAGTTTCTAAATGGGAATTGAAGGGTTTGGAAGAGTGCTGGGCCTGTCTCCTGTATATTTTATTAGGAGCCATAGAGCCCTGTATCACTGTTGAAGATTCTGCTAAGGCGTTTAGGGATCCATGTACTAAGCAGTGTAAGTTGCTTTTGAGCGCTTGCAGGGCCGAGTCTGCTTCCCGCGATTTAATAAGTTTCGGTCATCAGACTGCTGCTTCTTTCACTCTCCGCCACCTCTGAGGTTGCAAACTGACAAACGTGCAAGAATAGGGGGTGGCATTACATACTCAAGTGCGTGAGGTACATACGGGCAGTGGACGTACAGGGTCAAGTTGAGAACCTTGTCTGCATGACTCTTAGTTAATGGGGCCCTACTTGTTGTTATCTATGTGTTTTTAGAATTTATTGGAAGACAATTCTAAAACTTCACACTATACTATTCCTTATGAGTATCTTGTTCAGAGTAACCACAGGGGTTACAATTGATTATATTCCTATGTTTGTTTTTTTTGTATGTAGTTTGTAGTCTAAACATATGATCCTGAACAGCTTTCTAAAAGTGATAGAAAATGGTAACGAAGAATGTGAAAGAGGAATCATAGTGAGTGTGTTTATTATTTTTCTTAATAATAATAAAATAATATGTATTTGTACAGTGCCAACATTATTCATTACAAACATGACCCTGTTTAAACTAAAGGTATGTTCCTCACAGACAATCTCATGTTTACTGTAATAGAAAAAAGCCAAGGAGTCATATTATTATGTATCATAGTAACATACTGTACATAATAGAGTAGTTGGAAAGTAGACAAAGAGCTCATAGACATTAACCATCACAAATCTTCTTTGAGCCCTTTTATATAGTAACAACAAATGTGCCAAGTGAACTGGCAGTAATACATTTCCATTAAATTTGCATTAGTTGTCTCACCTTACTCATAGAAAAAACACATACACTATATGGCCAAATGTATGTGAATCCGCTTTAGATTATTGTGCATTTATGGGATATTTAAGTCAAAATAACGTTTTATGATTCAGAAAGAGAATGCAGTTTAAAGACACTTTTTCCAATTTACTTCCATTATCCAATTTTGCACAGTCTTTTTTTATATTCACACTTTCTGGGGCACAAGATCCTACTGAGCATGTGCAGAAGCTCACAGGCTATACATATACTAATCTGTGATTGGCTGATGTTTGCCACATGATACAGGGGGCAAAAATGGGAGAAAAAAATACATTTGACAGAAAAAAAAAATCTACTGCTTATTTGTTATTCAGGGTAGGTGTTAAATCATTGTCATTTTTTTTTTTAATGCACTTTTTAATTATGCAATTCTACTGCATTGAGTGGTCCTTTTAAAGGGGTAGTAAACTTACAAACTAATGTTATTTAATTCTGGACATAGTGCAGAATTTTATAACATTAGCTTACTGGCAGCTTTATACAGTAAAGTATTGCAGATACATTTTATGTAAAAGCTCTCTTTTTCCAGAACGCTGCTCCTTGCTCTACTGAGCGGGTCTGGGTTTTTTCCACAGCGCATCGCGGCAACGCTGTCTAGTCACAGTGTGCCCGGTCGCACCATTAAAATGAATGTAGCTCGCTTCTGCTACTAGACCAGAGCGGGAGCGAGCTACATTCATTTTAATGGTGCGACAGGGCACACTGTGACTAGACAGTGTTGCCGTGATGCGCTGTGGAAAAACAAGACCGCTCAGTAGAGCAAGGAGCTTTTACATAAAATTTATCTGCAATACTTTAGTGTATAAATCTGCCGGTAAACTAATATTATATAATTCTGCACTATGTGCAGAATTATATAACATTAGTTTGTAAGTTTACTGCCCCTTTAAGGGACACGAATCCCGTTGAGATTCCAATATAAAATGTTTAAAGGGACACTTAACACAAATTGTAAACTACGTGATTATAAACCTTCATATCTGAGAATAATTTTGCAATGAAAACTGCAGCTTTATTTTTTTCAAATTAGTATATTGTTTTATGTTTATTCTTTCCCTTACCCTGCTAACCAATCACAAACTTATATTCAGATATAGCACATATTATATTTGCAAATGTGCAGTCTGGGTTAGCTTGGCATCTCGTATTTCCATTAAGGAGGTTTAGCACTTATTCAACTTCAACTACTATTGCAAATAATGATTTGCCTATCGTTGATGCAAAACTGATAATCCACCTTTTTAACCCTTTAAGGACACAGCTTTCAGTTTGCTCAATTGTTTTATGACGGAAAAATTCTGTCATATGTCCTTAAGAGGTTAAATGCATGTGATGCCATATAAGCTTATGGAGGGAGGGAAAAGTAAACAAAAGCTTGCATAAATTGCCTTAAAATATTAACCTAAGCCTCCCTGGGAGAAAGTCAAACACATTTTATAGATGTATTTTACAACAAAAGGCTGCAAAATAATGTATATATTGCATTAATGTTTGACTTGCAATAATGAAACATTTTATGCTTTGTTGAAATGTCAAGTATGCATAGTTAAACGACTTTGCAAGATCATTTTCATTATTCCCCCCATTTTCCTGTAATTTACCTCTTAAAGGGACAGTCAACAACAGAATTTTTGTATAAAAAGGTAGATAATTCCGTTATTACCCATTCCCCAGTTTTGCATAACCAACAGTTATAATAATACACTTTTTATCTGGTATCTAAGCCTCTACAAAATGCCCCCTTATTTTAGGTCCTTTGACAGACTTGAATTTTAGCCAATCAGTGCTCACTCCTATGGGCTTCACATGCGTGAGCTCAATGTTATCTATATGAAACACGTGAACTAACGCCATCTAGTGGTGAAAAACTGTCAAACTGCTTTCAGATTAGAGGCGGCCTTCAAGGGCTAAGAAATTAGCATATGAACCTCCTAGGTTTAGCTTTTAACTAAGAATACCGAAAGAACAAAGCAAAATTGGTGCTAAAAGTAAATTGGAAAGTTGTTTAAAATGACATGCCCTATTTAAATCATTAACTTTTTTTTTTTTTTTTTTACTTGACTGTCCCTTTAAAATTAAGACTGTTCCAATTCACAGTGCAAGCTTTACAAACCTAACACTGCTACATATCTGTCCCAGATTGGCCTCAGCATGGTAGTTTTGCAAACAAAATGATGGCTAGCCTTGTCTGTTCCAGTAACAAACTCAGATTGTCTTGTCCAGATAAGGCAGGTGGTGGAAGAGTTTGGTTATTAAAAAATAGTTCCAGAAAACAAGGTTTTAATACATGCAAAATGTTTTGACGCTTACTGAACAATTTAATTTAGTGCAGGAATAGAACAATATCTTGTAGCTACAGTGTGTTTTGTCGTTTTTTTTTTTTTTTAAATAATTTTGAAAGTTGAAGACATTCTCATTTAGATTCATTTATTTGGTATAGATTTGTGTAAATGATTTTCACTGTAACTGTCCTACAAATCAAAAATTAAGCTTTAAAATATCTGAGTTATGTTGCATTGAATTAGTAATACTAAACTTTATACTTTATTATTATTAATATTTTTTTTACATATTAAGAAAAGCATACCAGCTCATAATATATGATTTCAAATTAAAGTGAAGTAGGGCTGCAACTAACGATTATTTTCATAATCGATTAATCTGCCGATTATTTTTTCGATTAATCGGATAAAAAGAGAATCAATAATAGTTTTCTGTGTTTTAAATAAAATCCACATAATGAGTGCTACAAATATAAACTTCAGACGAAAACTTTACATTACCACAACTGTTTCTTCAATTTTTAAGCAGCAGAGCACAGTTTTATAATTATACAAAACAAAACCACAAACTGTTTGAAAAGAGGTAGAACTAGAAAGAGTTAGACTATCACTGTTAATAACATTCTGTTATTCACTCTTTCAGAAACTTTGCATTGAAATGCAAAAATCTCAACATGTCCACATGCTTCTGGCTAAGGCTGGTTCTCTGTTTGCAGCTATATTTCCTGCAGCAGAGAAAAGGCTGTTGAGGTGTATAAGTAGGGTTTTGCCAATTTCACCAAAGTGGGATATTTATCTTTGTTAGCTCTTCACCAATGCTAAGTGTTTTCTACCTTGGCAAAGGGCCTCTCAATAAAGTAACCCTTGACTTCATTCTAACATAAAAATATCTTGAATATCTATATGCAATGGTAAATAACCAGCTATAAGGTTAGGGGAAATATCTAGTCCGCTCTAAAAATAACGAATATATACTTATAAAGGTTGAATCTGGTACATATTATCACAATTTATTAAAAATATAAAAAAACTAAATCAAAAGCACTAAGGACTGTATATCAATAACAGGACAAAGCCTTACACATTTATTTATACAGTACATATAATCAGCAATAGCAAGCAATACGCTAATAATTGTGCAAACATTTAAATTGATGTGCACTATTATCTAACTCCCATCAAATTAGGGGCAAGGTGTAAACAACAAGCTTGGCACTATATCATGAAAGCATAATGCCAAATCACCTGATTTAATATAAACAATCCAAATGATGACTCCTATTATATCTAGGTTGCACATAAGCCAGGGGTACTGTCCTGAAAAAGTGAAAAGTAAAATGTCTGTAGACGTCCTTTAGGCTAAGGACAAAACCATAAAACACAATACCATGTGCAGGAGTTCATTTGAGTGAAGCAGCTGGTGTTGTGCACAGACCAACTAATTGCAAACCGACTAATCGATTATGAGATTCGTTGACAACTATTTTCATAATCGATTATTATCGATTATGACGATTAGTTGTTGCAGCTCTAAAGTGAAGGTAAACTTGGATGAATGAATGCCCGGTTTTTAAAAATACTATTAAAAACAAGGGCACTTTCATTCATCAAAGTTTTTGTTTAGAAAGCAGACGTTTTGTTTAAAAACTTAACTTTCTTCTTTTCACAGCCGGAGCAGCTTCCCACAGCCGGAGATCCTCTCTTCACACGTCAGCAATGACTAATCCGGCTTCCTCCAGTCACGGCTTTCCCCCAGGGGAGTCATTGCCTGAGGCCATGCCGTGATTGGAGGAAGCCAGATTAGTCACTGCTGACGTGTGAAGAGAGGATCTCCGAGCGCGGGAAGCTGCTGTGAAGAGGAGAGAGGTACGTTTTTAAACAAAACGGCTGCTTTCTAAACTTTGATGAATGAAAGTGCCCCTGTTTTTAATTGTAATTTTTAAAAACCGGACTTTCTTTCATCAAATTTTACCTTCACTTTAAAGAGACACAAAACCCATCATTTTTCTTTCATATTTCAGATAGAGGCTGCAATTTTAAACAACTTTACATTTACTTTTATTTTATTATAAGATTTACTTAATTCTTTTGGTAACCTTTGAAGGAGTAGCAATGCACTACTGTGAGCTAGCTGAACATACCTGTGGTGCCAATGACTAGGCATATAGTTGTGCAGCCACCAATCAACAGCCAGCAACCAGTAGTGGATTGCTGCTTTTTAGACTACCTAGGTAAGCTTTTCAACAAAGGATACCAAAAGAATGAATGAAATTAGATAACAGAAGTAAATTGGAAGGTTGTTTCAAATTGTATGCTCTGGGTTGCGGAGCCTATAGCTGAAGCGGCCTACTTTTTAGGGAATAAATTCAATTTACCAGCCCAAAACACTGGGTTTAAAGACTCTTGAAGCTCCCTGAAAAGATTAGGACAGTGAACTCTCTATATGATCACTGACAGCCTATGCTCTTCAGTTGAGCTACAGTGTGGTCGCCATTTTTAAGTGAGGTCTATTCTCTCGGAATCCAGGGCTACCGTACAATACCCTCCGGGTTACGTAGCAGATACTTAATACTGCTATTTATTTAAAACCTGTATCTAATGTGTTGGCACGATGCATACAGTCTTAGGACACACCAAATATACAAAGCATGTAATCAACCTCTTTGTACACATGGAGGATACTGAAGGACTATCACCTACACTTGTAGATGGCTTGGAGGCTCATTACAAGGCTCTAATTGAGGCAATTAGAGCGGCTTTCAACCCTTCCCAGGCGGTCTTACAATCAAGTGATGCCACAAGGAACCTTACCGCCACCATACCACATGATCGCAGGGCTAAGGAACCCTGGCACCTATTACACCACCCGCAACGCCTTTTATTACCCCTGGTTGTCACTGACGGTTCAGAGAAAGCCCAGTTGTTGAGGGGGAACCTGGGACTGTACACCCCCCGAGAACAGGACACATCACATATAGTTGAATGTGGTCACGATTCGGACAGGGAGCCAGAAACGAGTAGAAGCTGAGATCAACGGCCCAGCTCCACGATCTGGAATCCTGCTATTATATCCAGCTCCCTTACTGAAACGGATCATGACTGCTGATAGCATGGTTTTGCCATGTGGTTCCCAGCCAGATGTCCGTGCAGCAGCCGAGGATGGTGCTAAGAAGAGGAACGCAACCGGCATCAGATCTACTGCACCGGAGAACTTTGATCTTTACTGGGAGATATACCCTACCCATCCGCACACAAACTTTGTTGGTGCTGGAGACAATGCAGGCATAGAGCTTTTCCCTGCTCATGGAAGCTGTACCTTTTGAGGACACGGGTCGCTTGCACAAGTGTAATTCTTGGAAATGGCGATTTTTACACCCAGGACGCCTTGTCTTAACTAGTGTTCATCAATATGAGCGACAAGGTGTAGGATGAGGAAGAAATGTAAACCGGGACTAAAAATCATGTCTTATGGATGGTTTTCTGAACCTGAGAGAAAAAACTGTGAGCTATGATTATCATTTCCATTTTGCTAGAATTGGTTTTGGAGTAAGGCAATACGCTATTATACCTATGAGGAATATATGTCTGAGATATCAATGATAGCTATAGGCTGCTCAGTTACCCTCAATGTAATTTTATTTATTGATAGTACCTACACCTCTTAGTTCTAGTGATACTACATATTTTATGTTGCTCTCATCTTCTTTAAATTTGCCGCTATCTAAGCACTCGTACTACCTTCTACCAGTTCAACCTAAGTTACACCTGTTCTGCTCAGCAGACTCTGTATTGCGACACATATGTAATATGCAACCTCTTTAGCTTACTTGATAATTCAAATGTCCACCTTTTTGTAGCTGAGGGTTCAGTGTATTAATATACAACCATATCACTAACTGTGTCCTATAGCCTTATAAAAGAGATATCAGCCATATAGGAGTAAGATTATTTTTGGTTGCGTTAACTCACAATGGACAGTGAGTATAGAGCCATATATACTCAATAGCTCATAGACGTGCAGATACCTACTTCTGTTTTGTTCTCGTATGCTCTCTACACTACTAGCCTGATTTATGTTTTTTCTGTCAAAACATCAGTAACTGTAGCTTAAACCTTCTGATTGCCTATGTATGCACTATATTCAGTGTTATAAAGTCCAAGAGTTATCGTCTGCACCATCATTTGTTCAATAAATGAGAAACTTAAGCCACATGTTATAGGGTGATATTATTATATTTTAACAGGTGCCCCAATTAATTATACATAAGGCTAAAAGTGATCATTGTGCTCTTCTTGCTTTTGAAGTACATAATAATTAGAGTGGATTCGAGCTTGCAAGGGCCATATATTGCTGCTGTTTAATTAACCTAGAACATGCATACCACCATTATGTGCCTCTGGTATCTGTTTTACACCCATGCTGAATTTCTGCCTATCTATTTGGGAGATGTGTTTGATTACCTAGCCAGGTAGGCGTCCTCATTACGTTCAGCCGTAAACATTGGGGTATTATCCAAATCACTCCAAATGACTTTCTGCCAGAGGGTTTGAGGCTTGTCTCTGCTGTTTGGCGTATTGTAATTGTGATACTTTGTGGCATTTGCGTAGTAATGGCTTTCTTCTGGCGACTCGACCATGCAGCCCATCTTTCTTCAAGTGTCTCCTTATTGTGCATCTTGAAACAGCCACACCACATGTTTTCCGAGAGTCCTGTATTTCACCTGAAGTTATTTGTGGGTTTTTCTCTGCATCCTGAACAATTTTCATGGCAGTTGTGGCTGAAATTTGAGTTGGTCTACCTGATCGTGGTTTGGTTTCAACAGAAACCCTCATTTTCCACTTCTTGATTAGAGTTTGAACACTACTGATTGGCATTCTCAATTCCTTGGATATCTTTCTCTTGTTAAGTGTATTCAGTCCACGGGTCATCCATTACTTATGGGATATATTCTCCTTCCCAACAGGAAGTTGCAAGAGGATCACCCAAGCAGAGCTGCTATATAGCTCCTCCCCTCACATGTCATATCCAGTCATTCTCTTGCAACCCTCAACAAAGGAGGAGGTCGCGAGAGGAGCTGGAGTTTTTACTTAACTATTCTTCAATCAAAAGTTTGTTATTTTAAATGGCACCGGAGTGTGCTGTTTTTCTATCTCAGGCAGTATTTGGAAGAAGAAACTGCCTGCGTTTTTTATCTATTATCTTAGCAGGCGTAACTAAGATCCACTGGCTGTTCTCGACATTCTGAGGAGTGGGGTAACTTCAGAAACTGGGAATAGCATGCGGGGTCCTCCGCAAATGAGGTATGTGCAGTACTTTATTTTCTGGGAATGGAATTGACTAAGAAAATACTGCTGTTACCGTATGATGTAAGTACAGCCTTAAATGCAGTAGTAGCAACTAGTATCAGGCTGATAAATGTATGCGCAGTCGAGTTATATTCTAGGGACTAGAATTTGACTGAGAAAATACTGTTAACACTGAAATAATACTTAAGCCTTCTTTGCAGTGGTAGCGACTGGTAGCAGGCTTAGTGATAGCTTTGCATGACATTGAAAAATGTTGTTTTTTAATAAAACGTTTACTCGCATGTTATTCGTTTTTGTGAGGTACTTTGGTGATAAATCGCTTTGGGCATGATTTTTTTCCACATGGCTAACATATTTTTCTGCATGGAAACCGTTATATCAGAGCTCCCACTTTTAGCGCCTTGTTGCGCAGTTAAAATTATTGCACAGTCTTTCTGCTTCTTCCTCCTTGATCCAGGACGTCTCTAGAGAGCTCAGGGGTCTGCAAATTTCATTTGTGAGGGAGGTAATCAGTCACAGCAGATCTGTGACAGTGTGCTGACTGTGATTAAAAGCGTTAAATCTTAATTGATATCCGTTTTGGGTATTGAGGGGTTAATCATCCTTTTGCTAATGGGTGCAATCCTCTGCTAATAATACACTTCTTGTTAAGAATTGTTTAATTATATCTGTATTTTTGAAGCGCTGCAGCGTTTTTTATATTGCTTGTAAAACTTATTGAAAGTGATTTCCAAGCTTGTTAGTTTCATTGCTAAGTCTGTTTTAAACATGTCTGATTCAGAGGAAACTGTTTGTTCATCATGTTCAAAAGTCAATGTGGAGCCCAATAGAACGATGTGTACCGATTGTATTGATATTGCTTTGAATAAAAGTCAATCTGTACCGATAAAGAAGCTATCACCAGACAACGAGGGGGAAGTTATGCCACCTAACTCTCCTCACGTGTCAGTACCTGCGTCTCCCGCTCGGGAGATGCGTAGGATTGAGACACCTAGTACATCTAGGCCCTTACAAATCACTTTACATGATATGGCTAATGTTATGAAAGAAGTATTATATAATATGCCCGAATTAAGGGGCAAACGCGATAGCTCTGGGTTAAGGACAGAGCGCGCTGATGACACGAGAGCCATGTCTGATACTGCGTCACAATTTGCAGAACATGAGGACGGTGAGCTTCATTCTGTCGGTGACGGTTCTGATCCAGGGAGACCGGATTCCAAAATTTCAAATTTTAAATTTAAGCTTGAGAACCTCCGTGTGTTACTAGGGGAGGTATTAGCGGCTCTGAATGATTGCGACACGGTGGATAGATACTATGCGGTACCGGTGTGTACTGACGTTTTTCCTATACCAAAAAGACTTACAGAAATTATAAGTAAGGAGTGGGATAGACCCGGTGTGCCTTTTTCCCCTCCCCCGATATTTAGAAAAATGTTCCC
The DNA here is from genome assembly GCF_027579735.1 of Bombina bombina. Taxonomy (NCBI): domain Eukaryota; kingdom Metazoa; phylum Chordata; class Amphibia; order Anura; family Bombinatoridae; genus Bombina; species Bombina bombina. The sequence goes on from NC_069500.1 coordinate 870,398,230, forward strand.
TATAGACGCCACCACACGAGACTTATGGCAGACGGTCCCTAAGGTGGAGGGAGCAGTTTCTACGTTAGCCAAGCGTACCACTATCCCGGTGGAGGATAGCTGTGCTTTCTCAGATCCAATGGATAAAAAATTAGAGGGTTATCTTAAGAAAATGTTTGTTCAACAGGGTTTTATATTGCAGCCTCTTGCATGCATTGCGCCTGTCACGGCTGCAGCGGCATTCTGGTTTGAGTCTCTGGAAGAGGCGATTCGCACAGAGCCGTTGGATGAGGCCTTGAGCAAAGTTAGAACCCTTAAGCAAGCTAATGCGTTTGTTTCAGATGCCGTAGTACATCTAACCAAACTTACGGCTAAAAATTCTGAATTCGCCATTCAGGCGCGCAGAGCGCTCTGGCTTTAAATCCTGGTCAGCGGATGTAACTTCCAAGTCTAAACTACTTAACATTCCTTTCAAAGGCAGACCTTATTCGGGCCCGGCTTGAAGGAAATTATTGCTGACATTACGGGAGGTAAGGGCTACGCCCTTCCTCAGGAGAGGGCCAAACCAAAGGCCAAACAGTCTAATTTTCGTGCCTTTCGTAACTTCAAGGCAGGAGCAGCATCGACTTCCTCCTCTCCAAAACAGGAAGGAACTACTGCTCGTTACAGACAAGGTTGGAAAGGCAACCAGTCATGGAACAAGGGCAAGCAGGCCAGAAAGCCTACTCCCGCCCCTAAGACAGCATGAAGTCAGGGCCCCCTATCCAGAGACAGATTTAGTGGGGGGCAGACTTTCTCTCTTTGCCCAGGCTTGGACAAGAGATGTGCAGGATCCCTGGACGTTAAAGATTATATCTCAGGGATACCTTCTGGATTTGAAAAACCTCTCCTCCACAAGGGAGGTTCCATCTTTCGAGGTTATCGACAAACCTAGTAAAGAGAGAGGCATTTCTACAATGTGTACAAGACCTCTTAATCATGGGGGTGATCCACTCAGTTCCGCGATCGGAACAGGGACAAGGATTTTACTCAAATCTATTTGTGGTTCCCAAAAAAGAGGGAACCTTCAGACCAATCTTGGACTTAAAGATCTTAAACAAATTCCTAAGGGTACCATCGTTCAAGATGGAAACCATTCGAACCATCCTACCCATGATCCAAGAGGGTCAATATATGACCACGGTGGACTTAAAGGATGCTTACCTTCATATACCGATTCACAAAGATCATTATCGGTACCTGAGGTTTGCCTTTCTAGAAAGGCATTACCAGTTTGTGGCTCTTCCCTTCGGGTTAGCCACGGCCCCGAGAATTTTTACGAAGGTTCTGGGCTCACTTCTGGCGGTACTAAGACCACGAGGCATAGCGGTGGCTCCGTACCTAGACGACATTCTGATACAAGCGTCAAGTTTTCAGAATGCAAAGTCTCATACAGAGATAGTTCTAGCATTTCTGAGGTCGCATGGGTGGAAAGTGAACGTGGAAAAGAGTTCTCTGTTAACACTCACAAGGGTTCCTTTTCTAGGGACTCTTATAGATTCTGTGGAGATGAAGATTTACCTGACGGAGTCCAGGTTATCAAAGATTCTCAATGCTTGCCGTGTCCTTCATTCCGTTCCAAGCCCATCAGTAGCTCAGTGCATGGAGGTAATAGGCTTAATGGTCGCGGCGATGGACATAGTGCCATTTGCGCGCCTGCATCTCAGACCGCTGCAATTATGCATGCTCAGTCAATGGAACGGGGATTACTCAGATCTGTCCCCTTTGCTAAATCTGGACCAGGAGACCAGAGATTCGCTTCTCTGGTGGTTGTCACCGGTTCATCTGTCCAAAGGAATGACCTTTCGCAGGCCAGATTGGACGATTGTAACAACGGATGCCAGCCTTCTAGGCTGGGGAGCAGTCTGGAATTCCCTGAAGGCTCAGGGATCGTGGACTCAGGAGGAGAAACTCCTCCCAATAAACATTCTAGAATTAAGAGCAATATTCAATGCTCTTCTAGCTTGGCCTCAGTTAGCAAAGCTGAGGTTCATCAGATTTCAGTCGGACAATATCACGACTGTGGCTTACATCAATCATCAAGGGGGAACCAGGAGTTCCCTAGCGATGTTGGAAGTCTTGAAGATAATTCGCTGGGCAGAGTCTCACTCTTGCCACCTGTCAGCGATTCACATCCCAGGCGTAGAGAACTGGGAGGCGGATTTCCTAAGTCGCCAGACTTTTCATCCGGGAGAGTGGGAACTTCACCCGGAGGTATTTGCTCAACTGATTCATCATTGGGGCAAACCGGATCTGGATCTCATGGCATCTCGCCAGAACGCGAAGCTTCCTTGTTACGGATCCAGGTCCAGGGACCCGGGAGCGGTGCTGGTAGATGCATTAGCAGTCCCTTGGGTTTTCAACATAGCTTATGTGTTTCCACCATTTCCGTTGCTACCTCGGCTGATTGCCAGGATCAAACAGGAGAGGGCATCGGTAATTCTGATAGCGCCTGGGTGGCCACGAAGGACCTGGTATGCAGACCTAGTGGACATGTCGTCCTGTCCACCATGGTCTCTTCCTCTGAGGCAGGACCTTCTAATTCAGGGTCCTTTCAACCATCCAAACCTAATTTCTCTGAGGCTGACTGCCTGGAAATTGAACGCTTGATTCTATCAAAGCGTGGGTTTTCGGATTCGGTTATTGATACATTAATACAGGCTCGGAAACCTGTGACAAGAAAAATTTACCATAAGATATGGCGTAAATATTTATATTGGTGCGAATCCAAGAGTTACTCATGGAGTAAGGTTAGGATTCCTAGGATATTAGCTTTTCTACAAGAGGGTTTAGAAAAGGGTTTATCCGCTAGTTCGCTAAAGGGACAGATTTCAGCTCTGTCTATTCTTTTACACAAACGTCTGGCAGAGCATCCAGACGTCCAGGCCTTTTGTCAGGCTTTGGCTAGAATTACACCTGTGTTTAAAGCTGTTGCTCCTCTGTGGAGCTTAAACTTGGTTCTTAAAGTTCTTCAGGGTGTTCCGTTTGAACCCCTTCATTCCATTGATATTAAGCTTTTATCTTGGAAAGTTTTGTTTTTGATGGCTATTTCCTCGGCTCGAAGAGTCTCTGAGTTATCTGCCTTACATTGTGATTCTCCTTATCTGATCTTTCATTCAGACAAGGTAGTACTACGTACTAAACCTGGGTTTTTACCTAAGGTTGTTTCTAACAGGAATATCAATCAAGAGATTGTTGTTCCATCATTATGTCCTAATCCTTCTTCAAAGAAGGAACGTCTTTTGCATAATCTAGACGTGGTCCGTGCTCTGAAGTTCTACTTACAGGCAAATAAAGATTTTAGACAAACTTCTTCTCTGTTTGTCGTTTACTCTGGACAGAGGAGAGGTCAAAAGGCTTCGGCTTTCTCTCTCTCTTTTTGGCTTCGTAGCATAATACGTTTAGCCTATGAGACTGCTGGACAGCAGCCTCCTGAAAGAATTACAGCTCATTCCACCAGAGCTGTGGCTTCCACCTGGGCCTTTAAGAATGAGGCCTCTGTTGAACAGATTTGCAAGGCTGCAACTTGGTCTTCACTTCATACTTTTTCCAAATTTTACAAATTTGACACTTTCGCTTCTTCGGAGGCTGGTTTTGGGAGAAAGGTTCTACAGGCAGTGGTTCCTTCTGTTTAATGTTCCTGCCTTGTCCCTCCCATCATCCGTGTACTTAGCTTTGGTATTGGTATCCCATAAGTAATGGATGACCCGTGGACTGAACACACTTAACAAGAGAAAACATAATTTATGCTTACCTGATAAATTTATTTCTCTTGTAGTGTGTTCAGTCCACGGCCCGCCCTGTCTTTTTCAGGCAGGTTCTAAATTTTAAAATTATAACTCCAGTCACCACTGCACCTTATAGTTTCTCCTTTCTCGTCTTGTTTCGGTCGAATGACTGGATATGACATGTGAGGGGAGGAGCTATATAGCAGCTCTGCTTGGGTGATCCTCTTGCAACTTCCTGTTGGGAAGGAGAATATATCCCATAAGTAATGGATGACCCGTGGACTGAACACACTACAAGAGAAATAAATTTATCAGGTAAGCATAAATTATGTTTTTTATATTCCTTTCCTGTTTTATACAGTTCAACTACCTTTTCCCACAGATCCTTTGACAATTCTTTTGCTTTCCCCATGACACAGAATCCAGAAACATCAGTGCAGCACTGGATGAAAGATGCAAGGGTTTGGCAGGAGCCCAGAAACTCATTGACCTTTTATACACACACACACTAATTACAAGCAAACAGATCACAGGTGAGGATGGTTAACTTTAATAGCCATTCAAACCCCTTTGTGTCAACTTTTGTGCATGTTATCAGGCCAAAATCACCAGGGTATGTAAACTTTTGATCAGGGTCATTTGGGTAGTTTCTGTTGTCATTATTATGATTTAAAAATAGTAAACACGATTGATAAAAAATGGCTTCAGCCAAACACTAACCATGAGTGAAAAAAGTTTTTGTGTTATCATTCATATTCTCTGAAAAATGTCCATGAAATCACAAATTCTTCCAGGGTATGTAAACTTTGAGCACAACTCGGGAAGGGAATTTAAAACAACAACTGCAAAGCAGTTAAATGTCGGTCACGGTGGCTGGCTCTTTCACTGAGTACTGCAGAGGCCCTGAGGCTGGATTGCAAACGTCAGTGCACGTCAGCACCCCCTGTAACCCCCACTAGCACCCCCTTTGTAACCTACATAAGTACCATCAGCTCCCACTGTAACCCCCAATAAGCACCCCCTTTAACATCATAAGCACCGCCTGTAACAATGTTCCCTCTAAGTCCAGTGTTGTGTGCGGCACAGCAGTGAAACGGTTAATTAGGTAACTGCACCCTGCAATTAGCAAACACTGCACAGTGCAGACTGCAAGGTATGGTTTTCTTATCAACTGTTTCACTGTTGGGCCGCATATAAAACTGGCCTAAGAGGGAACACTGCCTGTAACCTTGAGCCCCCAACCCACATAAGTTCTAGCGCACCCCCCTCCCTGTAACAAACATCAGCCACAGAGATCCCCGGTAAGTTGGCTCAATGTCGCAAGTCGGCGGCGCGGTGGAGCAATTTGGAACAGCTGATTTTAGAAGGTTGGGCCTCTTGCGCATGCGGAGTGGCGTCACCGGAAGTGACGGGGTTCCAAATTCCGAAGAGTTTGACAATTCGAAACAACGCCAGACCTCCTGTACGTCATAGGTGACGTCAAAGAGGGCGAAGCTAAAAATTGCATGCTCTTGCGGTTTTAAACCTGCGGCCATTAATCGCAATTTTAAATCGCATATGCTATTAATCGTGCAGCTCTAATATATATATATATATATATATATATATATATATATATATATATATATATATATATATATATATATTAGAGCTGCGCATCTTCACCTGTCTCACGATTCGATTCGATTACGATTATCATCGTAACGATTCGATACGATTCGATTCTACGATGCATCGCGATGCATCACGATTACTGCACTATTTCTGCCCAATTTTTAAATTTTTCAGAAAAAAAAATTCAAGAAGTCAAAGTATTGAAATAAACTCTTTTTTTATTTTATTAGCTCAAAAAAGGACACTCTTCCTGTGGCAAAGTCTGAACACAGCAGACAACAACAGTTTATAGAACAGTAAATACTAAATGGCAATTGTTGTATTGGTTTGGAAACAATATTATGGCATCAAACTGTAGTTACAGAGTACGTACGTAGTGTAAAAAGTGCAGTGCTCACAGTGTACTTCTTCAGTAAAAGAAAATATTTAAATGTATATATTATATATTAGTAAGTAGTACACTATACACTTGTAAAGAAACATGAACAACAAATAAATGTCTAACCTATCTATGTTGGTTTTAATTTAATTTCTTTACTTACTTAGTAATAATAATATAATAGACATTAAATTAAAACCCAAATAGATAGGTTAAGCTTAAGTTACCACCATAATACCTTATTTGTGTGAAAATTGTCCTCAGAAAACAAAACATAAATCCCTTATAGGTACAAAATTACAGGTGCAGTCCACTGTGCCTTCATGACTGTCAATTTGTGGCAAACAAACATCACGTGAAGAATCTGGAACACAACACACAGCACAGAGTGTGCACACAACACACATGTGATTGTGACATATACAATTAGTTTACACAGTTACAGACTTACAATAGTACTAGAGACTGAGAGAGAGACATTTAAAACAAGTAGCATTGAACTGAACTACTATAACTACAGTTTCTTCTTGATGATTATATTATCTTTATGGGATCACAAATATAATTAGTTAGTTATTAGTTACTGTTAAAGCAGTACTACACACAACTGAATAGTGACTGAGTCTGTCACTGAACAGTACACAGCAGTCACACACAAACAAACAATACATAAAAAAGGACACAGACATCAAGGAGTAAATCATGGTGAAGAAAGGGTGGCACGCCACTCACCTGAGGTGTGTGTGCTTTATTTTTGTATTGTGCTGTTGTGTGTGGCACTGTGTGTGTGCTGTACTGTCTGTAGTGCACAGTATATTTGTGATCCAATAAAGATTTACTCAAGGTTTACTCAAGGCTTTTCCTTCCCCTATAGTGGGGTTTGGCTTCAGTCTCACTCTCTGCATAGTGCACTCATAGACAGTTAGACAGTCACACTCACTAGACACTCAGACACTAGAGACACAGTGGGACACACACACAAACAAAAACATTCAATGGCACCACAGTCAGCCACAGTCACACTCACACTCATAGACACTTAGACAGTGACACTGGGACAGACACACAATCACATACAAACAAAAAAATTCAAAGGCAGTTAATACACTCATCTCACACACACTCATAGAGAATGAGATACATACAAACTTTTCAAACTGGCACTCACTCACAGACACACTCACACACTCATAAAGAGACAGTTAGACACTGCAGTACACACATTGTTATTGTTAACTGGTTGGTTATATTCGGTTAACCCCTACAGATCTGCCTGGGAGTGGGTGGGATGGCATTTGGGATTGGGATCATAAACAAAAACATATGATATCTTTCTTAAAGGGTCTATTTAAAATAGACAATTTTTTAGTGTGAATGAATAATATTAATAATCCCTTATGCAGTGTGCACTATGCACTCACTGCATTGCAAACAATACAGGGGTGTGCTGTAACAATAGCACAACATCTACAAAACAGAGCACTTCCTGATTGGCAAACATCACAGTAACACTAGAAGTAGTAATAGACATTATACAAGAAGTAGCATTGAACTACTAGATTTACTAACTTTGATTATCAATATCTTTATGGGATCACAAATATATTGTTACACAACACACACACAGTCACAGTCACACACAGTCAAACAATACCAAAAAAAACACACATCATAAAAAGAGTGAATCATGGTGAAGGGTGACACTGACACGCACACATGAGGTGTGTGCAGTTGTGTGTTGTTTCTTTTGTATTGTGTGTGTGTGTGTGTGACTGTGACAGAGTGACGTGGTCGGTCGTGTCGTGTAGTGTACTAGTATATTTTGTGATCCAACAAAGATTTACTCAAGGTTTTAAGCTTCATTTTTCAAAAAGCTATAAGCTATATAACAGTAACAAATATAAAATAACTTAACAGTAGTCTGCACTGGGCAGTGGGGCACACAGCACTTTCTTCTGGATGTGCCAAAAAACATTAAATATTAATATTATAAACCTGAATCACTACTCAGAATTATGGAATATGTAGGTTTTTCTGTAAGAACACTAGTTGATCCACATGCTCTGGTTTGAGGGTGCTTCTTTTAGCCGTTACCACATCTCCTGCAGTGGAGAAAACCCGCTCTGCAGACACGCTTGTACCTGGGATACACAAGTATCGCTTTGACAAATGAGAGAGGAGGGGAAATATGACCTCATGTACATGCCACCATTTCAAAGGGTCTTCAGTGAGAGGCAGAGATGGGGCTTTACAATATTTCTCTATTTCCTCTTCAGCCTTGGCATAGGGGGTCTTGGGTTCTATTGTACCTTCAGTGTCAGTGAAAGACTGTCCCAGCAAAGTCATGAGAAGCGATGTGGACTTTCTTTTGGGAGGAGAAGGGTTATCCTCCTCGATGGCTGATTCTTCTTCCAGAGTTTCTTTTCCCTCAGGCAGTGGCACTTCATCCACGTTTGTCCTCCTAGATGTAACTGTACTAGTACACTCAATCTGTGTTTGAACAAAAGAATAGAAAAAATAGCATTCATTATTACCTCGAGCAGCCAGCCAGCTAATGCTATGTGTGTGCTCAGAGAGACAGTAATGCATAAATAAATGCATACAACAGCTCACATCTATTCAAGAAACATGATGCAATTAAAATTACCTCCAAGGATGCAGCCTCCTCAGTCACTCCTCTGTATATCTCCAATCTCTCCTCCTCTGTGAGAATAAAAGGCAGTCCCTTAAAACGAGGATCCAGGGCAGAGGCTGTATAAAGTATCTTCTTCTCTGCCTCACTGCTGTACCTCTTCAGGAGATCTGTTTTGATGGCATTCTTGATCTCATGGATCATGGGTGTGTCTCCCATGGTGTCTGTCATGTTCTGGAGCAGTTGTGCATTTAGAGGGGCAATGAGAGAAACAGTTGGATTGCGCTCTTCTGACATCAGTGTGGTTGCATCTTTCATTGGCTTTAATGCACTCACAGCATCCTCTGCATTTGACACATCTGTTTCGTTGAGAGTGCAGAGATCTGACTCACTTTTTCTGACTTCTGGAGACAACAATGTGGCACAGATTGCAGGTTGCTGTTCTAGGAACCTCTCGACCATGTCATATGAGCTGTTCCACCTTGTTGTCACATCAGTTATTAGCTTATGATTCTTCAGGCCAAGACATTTCTGTTTTTCTTTCAGACAGTGGTTTGCTGTAGTGCTGCGGTGAAAAAATGTTGATATTCGTCGCACTCTGCCTAAAAGCCTGGAGAGCGTGGCCACTTTCAGCGCCCGCTGGGATGCGAGATTCAGTGTATGGGCGAAGCATTTTACATGAGGGAATTTTCCAACTTGAGCAGCAACAATCATGTTCGAAGCATTGTCGGTCACAAGCACTACAGATTTATCGGACAGCTGCCATTCTTCCACGACACGAGACAGTAGCTCCGCCAGATGAGAACCCGTGTGAGACTCATAAACTGCTCTCGTTTGCAGCACATGCGACAAGATCTTCCAGTCCTTGCTAATGTAATGTGCAGTTACTGTTACATAAGACTCCGTCGTGACTGAAGTCCATGAATCACACGTTAGTGCGACTCGACTGGCTTGGCTCATTGATGCAATTACCTGAGCTTTTGTTTCTTGGTAGAGTGCAGGTATAACGTTTTCTGTTAAGTGATTGCGTGACGGGATCTTATAACGTGGCTCTAGTGTCTTCAACAGGTTGCGAAACCCAAGGTTTTCCACAACAGAGTAAGGCCGTAGGTCCTTCGCTATGAAAGTTGCCACAGCTTTGGTTATTCTCTTCCCTTTTTCAGAGTTGGGTGGCAAAGTTGACAGCATTGCATCAATTCTTGGCTGATGAGCTTCAGCTAGTCTTGTTATTTCCTTGGCAGTGGCACTGGCGACAGCGGCAGGGGTTAGCATCTCAGAGTGAAAACGTCTAACGTGATTTCTCAAGTTAGTAGTATTCCCTAGGTATTTAATTTTTGTGTGACAGGCTTTACAAACCGCGTGTGTCTTGTCCAATTCGTGCTTTCCAGTATGTTCATAAAATCCAAAATGTGCCCAGATGCTTGCTTTTAAAATGCTAGGTGCATTTTTTATCTCTCTATCTTTTTTGTCTCCCTCTGTCATTTTAGCATGACATGTACATATGTGACGGATGATGTTGTTGTCAACGTCAAACTCTGTCAGTGTTAAAAAAAAAAAGAAAATACACTAAGTTCCAGTTGTCAAAATGTCAAGCCGCAAATGTAAAATCAACAAGTACTAGTAACTTCAACTACTTTGCCAATGCCATACATTTTGCGAACATAAATTTTAAAACAAATTGCATTGTGATAATTGCAGGGGACATCACTCACTCACTGACACAGTTACTGTAATATATTACACACTTAAAGGTGCAAAAACCCAAACATTTACTTTCATGATTCAGATAGAGAATACAATTTTAAATAAACATCATAACTAACTCTTCTATTATTTAATTTGCTTCATACTTCTCAGATATCGTTTGTTGATGACATATTAGCAATGCATTGCACAGCACACACATTACTTACTAAGTATATAATACTTTGTGCACAAGGAGGAGGCTATGCATTTCAACAAAGGATAAGCAAATTATATAATAGGGAAAGTTGTTTAAAATTGCATGCACTTTCTTGAATTAATATATTATTAAAATATTAGAACTTCAGACCAGGCCATCCATCCATGTGAAAAACATGTAGATATAGATACAGATTAGACTAATAGAGACATTATTAGACAATAATAGTATACTATATTTATTTATAATACATTTTTTATATATGCAATATTATTCAATAATGCAGCAATTAATTATGCAGCAGCCTGAGCCTCAGTCAGCTCAGCATACTACGTTAAGTAAATAAGGCAAGTATTTAATTGTTACCCCTTATTGTGTAATAAATGTGATTGTGTACCCCTTATTGATTTGCTCTTACCTATTGGCAAGTAGTAGGCAGTTGAGGCAATAGGCAGGCATGGCAATGGCAATTATGGCATGGCATTGGCAAAATGTACAACGTTTTGGTAACTATTAACTAAACAAACAGTTAGTTAGTCTAATTCTCACCATAGGTCTCCTCCTCTGTCTCCCACAAAATAAAAATGAGCCCGCCGTGTAGCTGTAGTATACCGCCGTGTACCATCATCAATCTCAGGCAACAAACTCCTGCTTTGCTGCTTTGCTCCTACTGCGTAACTTCGGCACTTCAAGAGACCGCCCATGAGCGCCCATGTTGCTTTATTGGGTGACGTGACGTCAGTGACGTCAAAACGATGTACCGCGCACTTTCGCGCACTTTCTTTTACGTTTCCTGGAGGCTGGTCACGTGGGTAACGTTAATCGATTATCGCGTCTCAGCGCATCGATGCAGAATCGTTTCATGCCGCATCGCGATGCATCGTCAAAACGATTATTTTTGACAGGCCTAATATATATATATATATATATATATATATATATATATATATATATATATATATATATATATATATATATATATATATATATATATATATATATATATATATATATATATATATATATATAGTATTTTTTATATACCGTGCTACGGTTATTCTGACGGTGCCTATTTTTGCGCTATTTTTCACGCTTCTTCTCTACACAATTTTATGGTATTCAGCAATACCTGTGAATAGCTGCATTTGCACCGTCCGCATGTAACTCACTCTCCATTGTGCCGTATAGAGGAAGGTCAAGGGTCACAACGGATCACGCCGACTACTGCAGGTGAGAGGAGGATATTGGTGCTTTCATTTAGACTATATATATATATATATTATATATATATATATATATATATATATATATATATATATATATATATATATATATATATATATATATATATATATATATATATATATATATATATATATATATATAAATAAAATGCTCTACCTGAATCATGAAAGGTCTGAAGCTTGGAATTGTTACCAGCTGAAAACAACACACAAATCATTATTTGTACCTCCTTTTTTATCTCTTGATCCAAAAATCAGATATGGACTACTAATGACAAGCAAAATGGCAATTTGGTGGATTTAGCGATTACATCACAGGTGGAAGGGCTTGTATGTTGATTGTCCCCTTTTAATAGCGTTTAATAGTGATCCTAATAGTTGATGTGTGCAATGAACATGTGGTGCGCCAAATAGGGATATGTGTATTTGCCAGGTTATGGATTTGGCTATTTTATTATTAGTGTAAAAATGTTTATTATTAAAGGGACATAAAACCCAAATTTTTTCTTTCATGATTCCAATAGTGCATACAATTTAAAACAACTTTCCAAATTACTTCTATTGTCTAATTTGCTTCATTCTATTGGAATCCTTTGTTGAAAAGCATATCTAGATAGGCTCAGGAGCTTGGAGCTAGCTGCTGATTGGTGGCTGAACTTGTATGTCCATTTTCATTGGCTTACAAATGTGGTCAGCTAGTTCCCAGGAGTGCATTGCTGCTTCTTCAATAAAGGATACCAAGAGACTGAAGCAAAATTGATAACATAAGTCAATTGGAAAATTGTTTAAAAATGTATAATCTATCTGTATCAGGAAATATTTTTTTTGTGTTTCATGTCCCTTCAAGTTTGAAACGTTAATTGATTGAGCAGTAAGGTTTTGTATCTATCTTGTGCTTCCTATTTTCGTCTAATACTGCAGGGGTAACATCAGTATTTTACTGTTTGCGCATGTGCAAACCATTAGGGTTTTTGAGGTATTCAGCAATAAGTGGAATAGGGATTTATTAAAGGCATTGTCTACTCCAGAATTTTCATTGTTTAAAAGATTAGTAAACCCTTTATTACCCATTCCCCAGTTTTGCAGAACCAACACTGTTATATTAATATACGTTTTCCCTCTGTGATTACCTTGTATCTAAGCCTCCGCAGGCTGCCCCCTTGTTTTAGTTCTTTTGAGGGGGGGGGGCTAGAGGGGGAGCTATATGGACAGCTCTGCTGTCTGCTCTCTTTGCCACTTCCTGTTGGGAAGGAGAATATCTCGCAAGTAAAGGATGAATCCGTGGACTGGATACACCACAAGAGAAAGTAGTTTATCAGGTAAGCATAAAGTCTGTTTTTTTCTTTCTTTTTTTATCCTTTTAATGTTAAGGGAACACATAAAAACACAATACAACTGTGTAGGTAGCCAAGTGATCTTTTTGGTTTATAAATTATTATTCCATTAATAATAGTGTAATTTGTCTTCTGCAATTAGCCTTAAAAAAAAAACATTTTAAGATAGGCGCACATGTAAATGATTCTTTGTTTTAATGCGTTATACAAAGAGCACAAAATAGCACAGACACTTTTTATAGCCCCTAAGTTTGTACCTGATCTAACATCTGGTGGAAATAAGAATTATCCCCCCC